>NW_021143862.1:0-143549 GCF_004193775.1 Glycine soja | reverse complement strand
TTAGAAAAACCAAAAGCGATCACTTGACATCGATACAACCAACTATATACAATTATGGCTAACATGACATTGTTTTATACTCAAGTTGTAATTGTAATTAAGCAAACTACAAAGAATCACACATGTGTGGTCAACACCAATGTTATTAAACTCCTTTCGAACCGCCGGTTCGACTGGCTGAATTAGAAATCGATTACTTGTCATTCTAAGCCTGTAATTGGATCAATTATTCATTTAAACTTGTGAAAATTGTTCAAATGGTTTTTAACAAAATTGATAACCCGTAGTTTATTTGTGTTTTTTTTGGACTGGCATTGTTGCCACCCACTTCTTCGTACTTGCCTTTTGTATTGATGTTATTGTAACATGCTTCCCCATACCTATTTTCGGCACTATTTCTAGCTAGTAGCTATTATCATGCCTATTGCACTATCAACAATATAATATTACTATAATAATAGTCATATAAAAAAATAATAAAATGTAGTAAAAAGAGAAATAATAAAAACATGTAGAATCTTTTAAAGCTAAAGCTTAGATGTATACATATAAAATATTTGAATAAAAAAATGAATGTATGTATTTAATATACTTCAATGAAGATTATATATAAAATTTATTAAGTCCACTTTTATCTTATAACAATTATATTTATAATATATAACAATAATATATGTACTATATATCAAACATACTTAATGACAATTATATCAAATACACTTCATATATATATATATATATAATATATATATATATATATATATATATATATATATATTATATCGGGTCAAGCAAGTCAATTACTGACTCACTAGTTCAACCCAATACTTAATGACCCAATAATGCGACCGAGTTTATGACTAGTCCAAGTCTAGTAACATTGGTCAACACAATTGTTAGGGGTATTTCAAAAAGTACACTAGTCAAATAAGTAATACAAACGATAAGTCCAATATAAGTTAGGTAGCGAATTTTTAACTTAGGCTTAAAAAGTTGTATCCGCGACAACTAAAAAGTAAACTTGAAGGTGGATTTGTGAAGCATAAAAAAGATAAAGTGACAAAACAGGAAAGTAGATTCTTTTATGTGATTTTAAAACTAGAAAACACAGTAAAATGGATGTTACACGGATGATAAAAGTTGTTGCAAGGGTAAATTTCTCCTATTCTTTAGTCTTTTCATGCATTAATGTGCCATATATATTTCATTCATGTTCCAATGTTAAAATTAGTTAATAAAAGTATTTTTTAATCATAATTCATTAGGTAGAAAGAGCCTTAGATACCTCTCCAAATCCATGATCCCAAAAAATTTAACGAAGGCACTAGCCTGAAGCTTTGTGACCATAAGATTACCAAAAAAAATCAGTTTCATTGCTAGACACTAAGTTTGATGAACATTTTTTTTAGTTCAAGATAGTAAAAGTGTTTACCAACATCATTTACACCCCAAAATCATGCTATTGGTGGCCAATCCACAACAAGCATTGAGAAAACACACAAATTGCTAACACAACATAAATATATATATATATATATATATATATATATATATATATATATATATATATATATATATCATAATCAAAAGATACATAAGAGTTCAAAATTGGCTACTTCTACCCCTTACAACAATGAAAATCAGCCACTCGTAGGGTTGAGTAACTCGAATTTACACATGGAAATGTGAGAAATGGATGAAGAACACATGAACACTTGATAGTTTTCTTTTCCAATAGAACAATACAAAAAAACTTCAATTGATACAATAATGATATAATGGGAGAGGGGAATCATAATATGTTCACAAGTCAAGCCTAAAAATACAAAAGGCAACTTTTCCATTTTGAGTGTAGACTCACTTAGCCAAGGATCCTGGCTTGTCCAATTGTTATTATTCATCCTTCTTCAATTTTTGTTGTTCAAGTTTAACCTTTTGGAGCTTTAGTACTCCAAACTTGCTCTTCAAGATACTTCTATCATTTTCAGATCCTTTATCTACAAAAGAATGGGATAATTTACAACAAAGTAGCCATGAAATCAAAATATTATGCTACAATTCATAAACTAATATAAACAAGATAATTGGAATCAAAACAACCCTCTAAATCTAAGGAAGAATAAGAAAATTTCCTTGAATAATACATTAAGAGTACATCAATTTGAAACTTAACAACTCCTCCAAACTTAGAGTTTTTTTTTTGTCCTTGAGCCAAAAGACTAAACATAAATAAGTAAATACAACAAACGAAACTATACTTCAATGACAGACAAGAACTAAGAACAATTTCATCCTAACAAATCAACACATGCTCCCTCTTGCACCTTGAAAGAACTAAACCAATGATTCAAACTTAAGAGTGGTGTTTTCAACCAAAACTACAGGAATGCTACAATTGCTTTAATTCAAGAAGGTAAAACAAGCTCACAATCCTTGTTCAACACACTTGAAAATGCTTAAACCTCATTGCACGTGTCTATCACTCAAGCACCAATTGCATTGGGTGCTACAATCTCACAATTGTCACACAATTGAGAACACAATCCAGCTTTGTTTTCCTTCTCAAAAGCAATCAAATGCATGCACACACATGAAGATCACAAGGACTCTATCAAGACATGTAACATGTGTTGGCTTGAAAGGAATTTGGTTTTCCTAAGAATTCAAAGACCATGAGATAGAGAGAGCAATCAATGTCTTACAAATTTTACACTATCCCTCCTTCTCATATCAACAATCATCCAAAAACCCAACAATTTTTCTATCAAATTGTGCCCATGCCACTATTTTAAAACTTGAATCATAGCTTTATTTCCTTCACTTCCTTAATCATCTTTTTAATTTTTCTCTCTTTTATTTTATTTTATTTGGAAGGACTAAAATTTAAAAATGTTTAACGACTAAGGTTGTGAAAAAAATTCAATAAACATGAAACTGACCTATGATTGTACCCAAATTGATCCTCGCATGTACTTCCCTAAACTTACTTCAACCCAACATACAATTGCTCTACTATCCTATGGTTCTAAGGTTCACAATAATCAACAACAAAAATTCCTTAATCATGTCTAAATGTTGGACAAGTGGCCTCAGATATCTTAAGAAGGGGGGGGGGGGTTGAATTAAGATATCACAAACTATTTCCCCAATTAAAATTTTATTTTACTTTCTATTCAAGTTATAAATTCCCTTAAAAATGAACTTCTTAAATATTGATTCAAATAGAGCAATTTGAATATGAATATAACACAATAATAAATAAAGGAGTTTAAGGGAAGAGAGATTGCAAACTCAGTTTTATACTGGTTCGGTCACACCCTTGTGCCTATGTCCAGTCCCCAACCAACCCGCTTGAGAGTTCCACTATCTTGTAAAAGCCTATTACAAGATCTGAACCACACAAGGACAACCCTTCCTTTGTGTTTAGATTTCTTTACAACAAGAGACCCTCGGTCTCTTAATCCTTTTTCAGAATAAAGAAGAAGAGAAGAAGTAATCTCTCTTGAAAGAGATAGATTGAACAATTTGCGCACTCAAATAATTCCTTATTGAATCACAAGTGTTTTGGCCAAGGAATTTTTAAGAGGATGAAACAATTTTGCTTTTTAAGAGGATAAGACCTTTTTGTTCTGAAAAAATCTTGTTCAATTTGTGTCTCAAGTCACATATATATAAGCCTTTGATGGCCATTTAAGAAACAGATAAAAAGATGTGACTGTTGAGAATGTTTTCTGGAAAAACTCCTCTGATAATCGATTACAGTATGTGTGTAATCGATTACAAGCTTTAAAATTTGAATTGAAACGTTCAGAAACTGCTGGTAATCGATTACCATATATGTGTAATCGATTACACAGTGCAAATTTTGAATTCAAATTTTAATAGTTGTTGTAAATCAGTTTTGGCCACTGGTAATCGATTACATCCTCTAGTAATCGATTACCAGAGAGTAAATTTGTTGAAAAAGACTTTTTAACTTAAATTTCATGGCCAAACCTTTTGCTACTTCAATTGGAATTCCCTTCCTTTTTAATATACCCTTCCTAAGACTCTAGAGACTGTCTTGATCATTCATCTTGAATATCTTTAATTTCTTTGTCTTGAATAAAGCTTTGAGAAGCGTGTGATGTGATCCTTTGGCATCATCAAAACATTTAGCTTGATCCTTTGTCTACATTTAGCTTGATCCTTTGTCTACAATCTCCCCCTTTTTGATGATGACAATCCCTGAAATCAAGACAAGCTATATACAAGATGATGGCACGTTCACACAACCCTTACTGATGGAAGCTTGCTTGTGGAGCTTCAATGGAGGCTGGATCTTTGAGCTTCAATGAGGTCCTTCAATGGTGATTTTTCACCATGGAGATGCAGCGGAAGGCAAAGGAGAAGAGGATAGGGGAGGCACCATCCACTAGGGAATAAGCCAAGGAAGAAGGAGCTTCACCACCAAGAATTGCCTTGGATAAGAAGCTTGAAGAGGATGCTTTAATGGAGGAAAAGAAAGAGAGAAGGGGGGAGCACGAAATTGAAGGAATAAAAGAAGGAAAGAAGTAGAACTTTGAAGTGTATCTCATAAGACTTTCATTCATCAAAGTTACCACAAGTGTTACACATGCTTCTATTTATAGACTAGGTAGCTTCCTTGAGAAGCTTTCTTGAGAAAACTTCCTTGAGAAGCTTCTTTGAGAAAACTTCCTTGAGAAGCTAGAGCTTAGCTACACACACCCCTCTCATAACTAAGCTCACCTCCTTGAGAAGCTTCTTTAAGAAGATTCCTAAAGAAGCTAGAGCTTAGCTACACATACCTCTCTAATAGCTAAGCTCACCTCCTTGAGATGAGAAGCTAGAGCTTAGCTACACACCCCCTATAATAGCTAAGCTCACCCCCATGACAAAAAAAAACATGAAAATACAAAAAAAAGTCCTTACTACAAAGACTACTCAAAATGCCCCGAAATACAAGGCTAAAACCCTATACTATTAGAATGGCCAAAATACAAGGCCCAAACGAAGAAAAAACCTATTTTAATATTTACAAAGATAAGCGGGTCATGCTTAGCCCATGGGCTCGAAATCTACCCTAAGGCTCATGAGAACCTTAGGGCCTTCCCTTGGATCTCTAGCCCAATCTACTTGGAGTCTTCTACCCAATGCCCTTGCGGGATAGGATTGCATCATTCCCTCCACCTTGTAAAGGATTTGACCTCAAATCCTGATGGTCTTCATACTCTGGGCTCCTTCCCTCAACACCTGTAAAAAGAACAAAAACATATGTATTAGTGGTGTTTGGTATGTTGAAGTAAGGTGAGGTCTAAAAACCCATTTACTGAGCATCTTCCCATGAAAGAACATGGTTTCTCACCAACTCAATGAGTGGTGCTACAAGTATAGAAAAATATGGGACAAACCTTTTGTAAAAGTTTGTTAAGTCATGGAAGCCCCAAATTTTTCTTATACTTGGTGGAGTGGGCCAATCAGGAATGACCTTTATTCTCTTAGGATTCATGGGAACCCCTTGATCACTATTTGAAAAATTAAGAAAAGTAACGCAATAAAACATACCTTTTTCTGTATTTTCATATTGATTATTCCTACCAAAAAGTATGACAAACCTAAGGTGTCCCATATGAGTACCTAAGTTTGTATTGAAACTAAAAATAAGAACAAACCTACCTAATGGGTCCCTATGTACACACACCATGAAGATGTTAGGTGTACGAGTGATTTTACAAAAGAGGGTTGCACCACTCAAAACATTCATCATACCAGCTATTTTAGGAACTTGGTGTGTAATAATACCTATTTTGGGCACCAACAAAGCACAAGGATTTAAGCTCTTGCGAACCAAACCCTCATCCAACAACTTCTTTACTTGAGGAATAAACTCAAGCCTAAGAGGTGTGGCAATGCTAGCAAGTGCCTTTTTACAAAAGAGAAAATGTGAAGGTTGTCTAAAAGGGAAAGTTTCTTTAATGTTTGTCTTTATTGTAAAATGACTTTCCTTCTTAGCTAAACTCTTGGAGGAGACACTTACCTCCTTACACTTCTCTTTAACCACTAATGGTTGTCCTTCTTCTTGGGGGTAGATTTCTTCACTAGATTCTTCCCCTTTTGCTTCTTCACTTTCACTAGAGGAAGGTGAAGTAGTAGCCTCATCTTGGCTACTATAAATGTCTTGGCCCCTCATAATCATGGTTTTTGTGGTGGGGCATTGAGAAGTAATGTGTCCTCTTCCAAGACATTTAAAGCACTTTATAGAGCTAGTTTTCTCTTGCATACTAACCTTAGGGGCTTGCTTTTCTATTGTCTTCCCCTTATCATCTTTGGGCTTAGAAGGTGTCACCCCTAAGATGCCTTGACCTTGGTCTTTCTTTCGATAAGAGTGAGAGCCATAAGATTTTGAAGTAGACTTCTTTTTAAGTTGTTGCTCTACCCTTATTTCCCAATCTAAGTTAGCCTCTACATTGTCCTTCCCATTGAAGTATGAGAGTTTAATGTTAGCCTCTTGAGGCTTTCTTTCCTTTTCTCTTCTATGGGAGTGAGGTCTAAGATGTGACCTATGCCTTCCTTCGTAATAGTCACGAAGTTCTTCACTTAGGCTTTTGCAAGAGTTATGACTACTATAGGAGGCATGTTTTTCTCTTTTCATTTCTTTCATTATTTTTCTTCTTTCTTCCTCTCTTATTTTCTTTCTTTGATCTTGACTTATTTCTTCCACTCTTTTTTTTCCTTTTTCTTTTCTCTCTTGTTTTTCTTTCCATAACTTGAGGGAACTCAACTCATCTAAGATTCTAGATAAAGGGTCTTTATGACTAGTACCCTTGCCATTAACACTAGATGAATGATGACTCATGTTGGTTCCTAAGTTGTGGTTCTTTCTTGTTGGAGGTTTGAAAACAAAAGGTAAAAGAAACTATGGTTGAAACTAGCCAATTAAACACTAAAAGAGGTGTGAAAGATAAGGTAAAAAACTAATTGGTAAAAGGAAAGCTATCTAGGATGTTTGACAATGGAAGGTAAAGGAAATAAGCTATGAAAGTAAGCAAGAAATGTAAACTAGGCGAATCCTAAGAGTGTTTGGATGACCACATTCAAGGTTCCCAACAAAACACTCACTATCCTAAGGAAAAATTGCCTGAAATTATTACACACAAATGGAAGTTTGGTAACCTGTTGGAGGCTTCCAACACACTTCCAATGAAAGGCCTTTTTGTTACAAAACTTGAAAGCAATGAAGGTAAGTAAATTGCAAATTACAAAATTACAAAACGGTCCTCAATTTTGGTGGTTGTTCTCTCTTTGGTGATTCACTCAATTTGGAGTGCTTCTTAGTCCAATAGCTCTTAAGGTGGTTGGCCCCTTGCTTCTTGACTCAAATTCTTCAAGGGATGGCCCCAATCCTCCTTCCAATTCCCTATATGACAACCCACAAACAAGGAAACAAAGAGACAAGAAATAACCAAAGACCAAAAAAAAAATGAAATGAAAGGTAAACCAATGGAGTTTTAACAAGACAATTTTTCAAGGATTATTCAACAATTAAAGCAATGAAAGGGACATAGAAGCAAGCTAGGACTCAAAGAGAAACTTAGAATGGCTCTAGAGTAGAGTAAAAAAAACTGAAAAAAAGACTCAACAAACCTCTAGCTTTGGCACTTGTCTTCTCACTAATTTTCAATTAAAATTTCCAATTATAGAATAAATTTTGAGCCAAAACAACAAGCACACTTCCCTTTCACCTTTTTTTTTCTGGATACTGATTTTCCTGCCAAATTGTGTGATTTTTCGTATTTTTTCCTTTTATCCAAATCACTTGTTTCTTTTTTTATAATTTTTTTCCAGATGTCTATAAAATTCAGTAAAATTTTCAGCTCAAAATTCGAAGTAACCAATTCTCAGTAATTTTTACAAGTTTGTATGTCCAAGCTGCCAGCACCAACGATTTGTTTCTTTAAGCATGGTATATTGATTGCCTTGGGCTTACTTTCAACCTTCCTATGTATGTTGAACTCACTAGGATTGTTTAACACAGTTTTAGGAGTTCAATATTCACTTAGGATCAACATTTCAGCCAGCAATTCAATCACCAAAACTCAAATTCACAATAGACACAATCATAAGGAAACCTAAAAGTTCAAGAAAAGGTTCACAATCAAATACTCTCTAAGAATTTTGCATGAACATGTTAAGGACTAATTAACATGAAAGATTTGACTCAAATCAACTAATAGGCTAAAAGAATTTCATACACTCATGAACAAATGAGTTAGAAAAAGAAACAAGAAAAATAAAATTCAGCACAACATAAGAAATCTTATGTGACAAGTTTCATGACTAGACATGACTTCTATGACAAAACTACAATAGGTGAACAAGTCACTCTAGATTTTTGAGGTTTTCTTCTACTTTAATGTTTTTGTAAGAATTTTATGGTTTAGGTTTCAGCCACAAAAAATAACAAGACAAAACTCAAAGGAACCTAAACTCAACACAATTCATGGTTCAAGAACAAGAACAAGAAATTTGAACCATAGAAAATCAAATCTAACTTCTATAGCAAGTTTAATCGGTGGAAACTCTAAAGAATCATGTTAACAACATTTAGAACAAGACATGTGAGGAGATACATGGAGAAAAATGAAGAAACAACAATGGAAGAGAAGGTAAAGAAAAAAAATTAATGGAGGTTCAAGGAGCACCTACTTGAAGCTCTTGTGCTCTGATACCACTTGATGGAAGCTTGCTTGTGGAGCTTCAATGGAGGCTGGATCTTTGAGCTTCAATGAGGTCCTTCAATGGTGATTTTTCACCATGGAGATGCAGCGGATGGCAAAGGAGAAGAGGATAGGGGAGGCACCATCCACTAGGGAATAAGCCAAGGAAGAAGGAGCTTCACCACCAAGAATTGCCTTGGATAAGAAGCTTGAAGAGGATGCTTTAATGGAGGAAAAGAAAGAGAGAAGGGGGGAGCACGAAATTGAAGGAATAAAAGAAGGAAAGAAGTGGAACTTTGAAGTGTATCTCATAAGACTTTCATTCATCAAAGTTACCACAAGTGTTACACATGCTTCTATTTATAGACTAGGTAGCTTCCTTGAGAAGCTTTCTTGAGAAAACTTCCTTGAGAAGCTTCTTTGAGAAAACTTCCTTGAGAAGCTAGAGCTTAGCTACACACACCCCTCTCATAACTAAGCTCACCTCCTTGAGAAGCTTCTTTAAGAAGATTTCTAAAGAAGCTAGAGCTTAGCTACACATACCTCTCTAATAGCTAAGCTCACCTCCTTGAGATGAGAAGCTAGAGCTTAGCTACACACCCCCTATAATAGCTAAGCTCACCCCCATGACAAAAAAAAACATGAAAATACAAAAAAAAAGTCCTTACTACAAAGACTACTCAAAATTCCCCGAAATACAAGGCTAAAACCCTATACTATTAGAATGGCCAAAATACAAGGCCCAAACGAAGAAAAAACCTATTTTAATATTTACAAAGATAAGCGGGTCATGCTTAGCCCATGGGCTCGAAATCTACCCTAAGGCTCATGAGAACCTTAGGGCCTTCCCTTGGATCTCTAGCCCAATCTACTTGGAGTCTTCTACCCAATGCCCTTGCGGGATAGGATTGCATCACTTACTCCCCCTATCTTTTGGCATGTATGCCTAACTTTTCTTAATGATAAATTTTTAATTGATAATTGATTTCTAACCCAAATTCTCTCCCCCTTTGGCAACATCAAAAAGAACTAAGTACATGGGCATCAATATCAATGTATAAAGCATAACCAATCAATCTCACAAATAAGACACAATAAAACCAGAATCCAAACAATTTAAAACCAAAACCACAGAGTATCAAAACACAAAATCTGAAATCCAAATATGACAAGATAAATAAAGTACTGAACATAATGATCTAAGTTGCATAGCCAAAATACACGGCTTAAAAGAGACATAGAATTAGAAACTAAAATCTAAGAAGGTGGAAGTGGCGGTGGAAGATCAAAACTCTGACGAATGTAACCTACATCCTCTTCAAGTTGTGTGAGGTGAATATCCATGCCGGCAAAACGTGTATCCAATGAGTCGAAACGTTCACCAACATAAGAACGAATACCTCGTAATTCGGTAAGGACTTCATTCATGAGTGCTGAATCTTCTCGTTGAGGAGGAGGTGAAGGAGTACGCTCATCTTGAGGAGGGAGTGCGTCTTTCTTCAGCCATTGACCATTCCGATCCTTACGGTAACCAAAGGAAGTCACGGCACCAGCACCAATTGCAAAGGAACGCTTGACTTGAACAAATGGTTCATCATCAAGCGGAATTTGAAAATGACGTAGAAACAAAGTTATCAACTGTGGGTAAGGTAGAGGTGCATTGGCCTGTAATGCCTTATGCATTCGGTACCGAACCAAATGGGCCCAGTCGATCTGACGACCGGTGAGAAAAGCCCACATCAGAATCAAATCCTCCTCAGAGGCTTGTGCTAAATTTGAAGACCGGGGAAGCAAAATTCTAACAATTATATAGTGCATGATGCGATTATCAAATGAGTTAAAGAAAAGAATAATGACTGATCAATGATCATAGGAATACCATGCACTTCAGATGAAATAATGACATCCTGAATTTTCAAATTGGAGTAGAAGACCTTTACAAGTTCAGGATAATGTGGCAGTTTTAATAACATGAAATCAACAAGGCCAGAATTTTGAAACACTTGATAGCAATCAAACGTTTCATCATTAAAGAAATCTACGTCTAGGTACTTAGGGTCTAAGATGATCCTAGAAGAAAATTGAGAGAGGTACCGTAGATGCTGATCATCGGAAGAAAACAATGTGGATGATCTTGGAGATGATAAAGATGGATGAATAGGTGTTGTGGATGCTTCAGATGGTCCGTGGCGGCGATGGGCAGCAGCAGCGGTGGTGGAGGATGATCCCTTTCTCTTCTTCGATGGCTCTGCCATTTGATGAAGTTTTAGTGGATTTTAATCGGTGAAAGTGAAAGAGGAGTGAAAACGAGGAAGATTGGGCTTTACGTGACGTGATTTGGTGAAGTATTGAGTGAGATACGAAGATTTGAAGTTTTAGGTATGGAGGAGGCATGAGGGGAGGCCGTGGCTGCGCAGCAACTCTGATTTCGTGAGTATTTATAGATGCGGACGAGTTGTAATCGATTACAAGGCTTGGTAATCGATTACAGAAGTAATGAGCCTTCTGGTAATCGATTACAGGATGTTGTAATCGATTACAGGCTGCTTGTTCTTGTGTAATCGATTACAATGGATGGTAATCGATTACCAGAGCATAACCTAGGCTAGTTTCTTAAAAAAAATACCTATGTCTATGCTAAACACATCTAATATGATTAATCATCACTACCAATGCACTTAATTCAATCATTCAACTATAAAACACACAAGAATACATAAATTCTATCATAATAACAAGAATTTAAACAAAATCAATCAAAGTAACATATAAACAATCAATCATAAGAGTAAATTAATCAATCAATCCTTATCTTTCTAAATCACTATCATCTAAGAGGCCTAATTCCCTTCTTATAGAGAAAAATTCTTCTTTGGGGAGAGGTTTTGTGAAAATATCAGCAAGTTGATTCTTAGTATCAACAAACTCTAATACACAATCTCCCTTTAGGACATGATCTCTAAGAAAATGGTGCCTAATTTTTATATGTTTGGTTCTAGAGTGTTGAACAGGATTTCTGGATAGATTTATGGCACTAGTATTATCACACCTAATAGGTATGCGATCAAGAAGGATACCATAGTCAGATAATTGTTGCTTCATCCATAAAATTTGTGCACAACAACTGCCGGCAGAAATATATTCCGCTTCAGCAGTGGATAAAGCAACACTGTTTTGTTTCTTACTATGCCATGCGACAAGAGCAGATCCAATAAATTGACAAGTTCCACTTGTGCTTTTTCTATCAGTTTTAGATTCGGCAAAGTCAGAATCAGAATATCCTATTAAGTTACATGTTGAGTTCTTAGGATACCATAATCCTAAATTGATTGTACCTAATAGATATCTCATGATTCTCTTTACTGCACTCAAATGTGATTGTTTGGGGTTGGATTGAAACCTAGCACACATGCATACACTAAACATAATATCAGGTCTACTGGCAGATAAATAGAGAAGAGATCCGATCATACCTCGATACTGTTTCATATCTATAGACTGACCAGATTCATCTTTATCTAAGTAACAGCTAGTGCTCATCGGTGTAGCCATGTGTTTTGCACTTTCCATCCCAAATCTTTTGATCAATTCCTTGCAGTACTTGGCTTGATTGATGAATATACCTCCTTGAGTTTGCTTGATTTGTAATCCCAGGAAGTACTTTAGTTCTCCCATCATTGACATTTCAAATTCACTTTGCATATCAAGGGAAAACTCCTTGAACAATGAATCATTAGTAGATCCAAAAATTATATCATCAACATATATTTGAACCAACAAAATATCATTATGCTTTCTCTTTATGAACAATGTGGTATCCACTTTTCCTCTAGAAAATTCTTTTTCTAGGAGAAAATTGCTTAAACGTTCATACCACGCCCTAGGGGCTTGTTTCAAACCATAAAGAGCCTTTTGCAATTTATAAACATGATTTGGTTTATCCGGGATTTCAAAACCTGGGGGTTGTTCAACATATACTTCTTCTTGAATTAAGCCATTTAGAAAAGCACTTTTAACATCCATTTGATAGAGCTTAAAATTCATTATGGATGCATATGCTAAGAGCATTCTAATGGATTCTAATCTTGCAAATGGAGCATATGTTTCTTCATAGTCTATTCCCTCTTCTTGATTATACCTTTTTGCTACTAACCTAGCCTTATTTCTAATAATTATGCCATGTTCATCTAATTTATTTCTAAAAACCCATTTTGTTCCTATGACAGGATAATTTTCAGGTTTTTCTACTAGTTTCCACACATTGTTTCTTTCAAATTGATTCAGTTCTTCTTGCATGGCAATGATCCAGTTATCATCTACTATGGCTTCTTTTATATTTTTAGGTTCAATCATAGATACAAAAGCCATATTATTGCATAAATCTTTAAGAGAATGTCTAGTTGTTACCCCTTTTGAGATATCACCAATAATGTTGTCAAGGGGATGATCTCTTCAGGCTTTCCATTCTCTTGGAAGTGCATTATTTGCTCTAACTCCATTATCTTGAGAATCCTCATTTCTTCCTTCATCTTTTTCTTTATAGTCATTTCCATGAATATGTGTATCTTCTAAGGAATCTGAAATATCATCTAAAAAATCCTTCCTTTGAAGAATGGCATTAGACTCATCAAAGGAAACATGTATAGACTCTTCAATTGTCATTGTTCTTTTATTATATATTCTATAAGCTTTACCATGCAGAGAATATCCAAGAAAAATACCTTCATCTGACTTAGCATCAAATTTTCCTAAGTTATCTTTTCCATTATTCAATACAAAACATTTACAACCAAAGATATGAAGATGTGAGATGCTTGGTTTTCTGCCATTGAACAATTCATATGGAGTTTTCTTTAAAATGGGTCTTATTAAAGCCCTATTTAAAATGTAACATGCAGTGTTAACGGCTTCAGCCCAAAAGTATTTTGGAAGAGGAGTATCATTTAATAAAGTTCTAGCAATCTCTTCCAAAGATCTATTTTTCCTTTCAACAACACCATTTTGTTGAGGGGTTCTTGGTGTAGAAAAGTTATGCTTAATCCCATGCTTATCACAAAATAATTCAAATTCTTTATTTTCAAACTCACCCCCATGATCACTCCTAATAGATATAATCTTGAGATTTTTCTTATTTTGAATGATTTTTGCAAGTTTTCTAAATGCTTGAAATGCATCATTCTTATGAGTGATAAAAAGAGTCCATGTGTATCTAGAATAATCATCAACTATAACAAGATCATAGTAACTTCCTCCAAAACTCATGATTCTGGAAGGACCAAACAAATCCATATGTAGTAATTGTAAGGGTTGAGTAGTTGAAACAATGTTTTTAGATTTGAAAGAAACTCTAGTTTGTTTTCCCTTTTGACATGCATCACATAGCCTATCTTTTTCAAATCTTAGTTTTGGCAAACCAACAACTAAATCTTTTGATATTAATCTATTTAAGTGTTCCATGTTTATATGTGCAATTCGTTTATGCCACAACCATGGATCATCATCTTTACTAAGAAAACATTGATTATTATCTAGTTTTTGACTTAAGTCTATCATGTAAACATTGTTGACTCTAAACCCTATATGCTTTATATTCGTATCATGTTTATGTTCAATGACACACTTTTGAGAATCAAATGATACCAGATAGCCTTTGTCACATAATTGACTCACACTAAGCAGACTATGCTTAAGACCTTCAACAAGTAGAACATTTTCAATGGAGGTTGAAGAATTTGTACCTATTTTTCCAACTCCAAGAATTCTACCTTTATTGTTGTCACCATAAGTTACATGTCTGCTTTTCTTAGGAGAGATATGTGTGAATTTTGATTCGTCTCCCGTCATATGTTTTGAGCATCCGCTATCTATGTACCACTTTTTCCTCAAGGGTTCCTACAAAATCAAGGTTGTAACTTAGGTACCCAAACTTTATTGGGTCCTTGTGTGTTAGTATGAATAACAGATCCTTTTGGGACCCAAATCATTTTAATATTGTTACAATTTCTTCTAAAATAGCATGTAGATGTGTCATGCCCTTTTCTTCCACAGTAAAAACATGTGATAGAACTAGAATTATATTTTTGTGTGGAAGTAGAGAAGTTTTTATGAAATTTTTGTTGTTTTTCAGATTTATATCCTAGTCCAGCCTTATTGGAGGCATGTCTTTGTTTTCCTAATATGACATCTAAATTATTTTTACTATAAGAAAATTTTGCAAGTGAGTTTTTCAGCTCTTTAATTTCTTTTTCATACTTTTCACAACAACTACAAGAATCTGACATTTTCTTGTCAGAAATAGTATGGATATGAACTTTTTCATTTGGTTTAGAAATTGAGACTTCATTTCTAAGATGATCTAATTCTTTGTTTAATTTTGAGATTTCATTTTCTAAATTTGAGATTGTTCTCTTAGAAGATGAAACTAACTTTGCAAGTTTAATTGACTCTTTATGCAGATCAGCAAATGCATATTGCAATTCATCAAAAGAAATAGATAAGTTATTTGAAGATGTTACCTCTTCATCACTTTCATAACTTTTAGCCATAAGGCAGAGCTTTATCTCTTCATTTTCTGAATCTTTAGAAGATTCCATATCGTTTTCATCCCATGTAATGTATGCTTTCTTCAATTTCTTTTCACTAATATTTTTCTTTTCAGACTTCTCCATCTTTTTCTTGAAGATGGGACAATCAACCCTCAGATGTCCAGGTTGATTGCACTCAAAGCATTTTAGAGTAGAGGATGAAGTTTTTGTCCTTCTTTTAGATTTAAAATTGGGTCGCTTTTGATTTCCTCTGACTCTCAGGAACTTGTTGAACTTTTTTACAAAAAGACTAATATCTTCATCATTATCCAAGTCAATTGAATCTTCTTTATCACTGTCTTCTTGGATTGCAGATGTGGCTTTAAGAGCAATTCCCTTCTTCTTCTTATCAGTTTCTTCATGTTGATTTAATCTCAATAATTCCATTTCATGCTCCTACAATTTTCCAAATAACGTAGCAAGAGACATACTAGACAAATCTTGAGATTCTGTGATGGCTGTTACCTTTGGTTGACATTCTCTATTAAGACATCTTAAAACTTTATTTACTAGATCTTTATTTTGAAATTTTTTTCCTAGAGATGCAAGATGATTAACTATGTGTGTGAACCTCTTTTGCATGTCCTGTATACTTTCATTTACATTCATCCTAAAAAGTTCATATTCACGAGTTAATGTGTTTATCCTAGATCTTTTAACATCTGTTGTGCCTTCATGTGTTACTTGTAGTGTATCCCACATATCCTTAGCACTTTTACAATTTGAAACCCTAAAGTATTCATCTATTCCTAGGGCAGATGTAATAATATTTTTGGCCTTTAAATTATATTGTACTAATCTTCTTTCTTCCTCAGTCCAATTTGCTCTAGGTTTCTATATTGTTGCACTTCCAGCCACTATAGAGGGAACATGAGGTCCTTGTTCTATGGCTTCCCAAATATTTAAATCTATTGCCTCTATAAAAATTTGCATGCGGGTTTTCCAATAATGGTAACCCACTCCATTAAAGATGGGAGGTCTATTTATAGAATTTCCCTCGGGAAACAAGTAGTTTGATGAGGCCATAATTCTTGAAGCTTCTAAACTTTATACAAGAATGACACTCTGATACCACTTGTTGGACAAGTGGCCTCAGATATCTTAAGAAGGGGGGGGGTTGAATTAAGATATCACAAACTATTTCCCCAATTAAAATTTTATTTTACTTTCTATTCAAGTTATAAATTCCCTTAAAAATGAACTTCTTAAATATTGATTCAAATAGAGCAATTTGAATATGAATATAACTCAATAATAAATAAAGGATTTTAAGGGAAGAGAGATTGCAAACTCAGTTTTATACTGGTTCGGTCACACCCTTGTGCCTACGTCTAGTCCCCAAGCAACCCGCTTGAGAGTTCCACTATCTTGTAAAAGCCTATTACAAGATCTGAACCACACAAGGACAACTCTTCCTTTGTGTTCAGATTTCTTTACAACAAGAGACCCTCGGTCTCTTAATCCTTTTTCAGAATAAAGAAGAAGAGAAGAAGTAATCTCTCTTGAAAGAGATAGATTGAACAATTTGAGCACTCAAATAATTCCTTATTGAATCACAAGTGTTTTGGCCAAGGAATTTTTAAGAGGATGAAACGATTTTGCTTTTTAAGAGGATAAGACCTTTTGGTTCTGAAAAACTCTTGTTCAATTCGTGTCTCAAGTCACATATATATAAGCCTTTGATGGCCATTTAAGAAACAGAAAAAAAGATGTGACTGTTGAGAATGTTTTCTGGAAAAACTCCTCTGATAATCGATTACAGTATGTGTGTAATTGATTACAAGCTTTAAAATTTGAATTGAAACGTTCAGAAACTGCTGGTAATCGATTACCATATATGTGTAATCGATTACACAGTGCAAATTTTGAATTCAAATTTTAATAGCTGTTGTAAATCAGTTTTGGCCACTGGTAATCGATTCCATCCTCTAGTAATCGATTACCAGAGAGTAAATTTGTTGAAAAAGACTTTTTAACTTAAATTTCTTGGCCAAACCTTTTGCTACTTCAATTGGAATTCCCTTCCTTTTTAATATACCCTTCCTAAGACTCTAGAGACTGTCTTGATCATTCATCTTGAATATCTTTAATTTCTTTGTCTTGAATAAAGCTTTGAGAAGCGTGTGATGTGATCCTTTGGCATCATCAAAACATTTAGCTTGATCCTTTGTCTACACTAAAGAGACACATAAAATGAATAACAAGAGAAAAATTCAAAGCCAATTTTGCTATCATTAATCACAACACTGGTCATTTCTAAAGTGGCACACAACATTATTCAAAAGGTTGTACTCATCATTCACATTAGAGACACACCACTCAAACTATTTTTCAAGCATTCTAAATTTGTCATGAAAGTCATGCATGTTAGAGATTGAGGGAGCAACATGACACGGGCAACATTTTGAACAACCTCTCAAGGAAAAGCATGAAGAAGTTTTTGAAGATGTTTTGACTTTTACATGCCCAACTCCCTTGAGTGGCATTTGTATTGATTGTTATTTTGTGTATTGCATCATAGTATCATTCATCATCATGGTTTGTGTGAAGAAAACTTTCTAAGTTAGAATTTCTTTTTTAGAGGCAAAAACTTTCTGTTTTAACTGATTACAAGCTCATCATAATCGATTACAACAAGCTATTTAAAGCTTAAAGAGTTGATTCTTGTATCGGTTCAGTCGATTATAGTAGTCTTATAATTAATTACTCTATTGTTTGAGACAATGATTAATTTATTTAGGAGTCTCTGCTTTAATCGATTACAAGGTGGATTAATGGATTACTTCTCTCTCGATTAGTTGTTCAGAAGTAAACAAGAACACTTTAATTGATTACTTAGAGCATTTGATCGATTACATTGTTCTTGAGTTATTTCCAGATGTTGGGAAAAACACTTTAATCGATTACATAGATAATCTAATTGATTACTTCATTGAATTGATCAACTACCTTGTAGATTTAATCGACTACAAGTGATTATAACTATTTTTTATATAAATAACCAGCTTGTGTTCACTCCATAACACATCAAGAGAATACTCAATATCTCGAAAATAACCCATTAGCCTCTGAACGAGAAAGATCTTGTGCTATCATTAGTAGTAAAGAGAAGAGAATAAAAGAGCCTTATAGTAACTCACAACTTCTTAATCGTTTGGTTATGAATATATTTTCTTAGAAGTGAGTTGTGTCTTTTGAGTTGAAGAATAGCACTTTCTCAATCCAGCAAGGTTTTTGTCAAAAGATTGGTCAGGTTGTATGTCCCGTTACTCTTTTTTTTTGTGTATGGTTTTACACAGACTTTTTGGTTATGCATGAATCACTTAGGGCATTCTAGAATATGGTTTTCTAGTTTGGGCTAAGAGTAGGGTTCTCTTAGGCTTATATTCACAAAGGACCCTAGTGTTAAGTGTCATAGTCTCTTTTTCGAGGGTGGGAATTGTAGATTGGTTGTGATTGCTTGTAAGGATTCTTGATGCATAGTGAAAATCTAATTCTAGTTTTGGATTAGATAATTGGATTAGCTTCTCTAGAAATAGAGAGTGAACCAGTATAAAAGATTGTGTCTTTCTTCTGTTGATCTGATCCTTTTTCTCTTATTCAAGTATTAATCAAGTGTTTCATAAAAGACTCAAGTTTTATAATTGCGAGAGAAAGGATGTTAGTGAAGGATCATGTTTAAGGAAGGACTCGTTAAGTATTGATTATATTTGATTCGTATATGTGTTGTGATATGATCCATACAAAAGTTTTTTTTGTAACTGTTTTTTAAAAAGGTACATTTTGTTTTGAAAACCAATTCAGCCCCCCCCCCTCTCTTGGTATATTGAGTTTCATCATTTTTTTTCAATGCAATACTTTTCTCAAAACACAACGCATCCAAGCAATGCTAACAAAACATGCAACCACAAGAATAAGCATTCAAACCATGGTTTCACAAACACAATTTTTCAAAAGTGCGAAAAGCATTCTAAGTTCACGTTAGGATGACATTTTTCTATGGCCATGCAGCCACTAAACGCATGTTTAAAAAAAAACCTAAAACAACACTAGCTTGAAACTTAGGATTGTTCCATGCACCCTATATCACACAAAAATGTGTAGAATTTGAAAGATAGAAGTTAAAAGTGTAGAAATTTTTTTAAAAAAAGTCTTTTAATAGAAGGGTTAAAAAAAGTCAATTCCGAATGCATCAACAAACTCGCTCCCAAAATTGTCAGATCTATCATCACTTTCTTCTTCTTTGCATCCTTCTTCCTATTCTTCTTCACTTGAACCTTGTCCTTGAAATTCTGATACTGGGGACAGATGTCGTACCGGATGTCACAACATCACGCTTCAGAACATGCAGATTATATTTGGGAGTATGAACAGATTAAACAAGTAAATAACACAAGAGAATTGTTAACCCAGTTCGGTGCAACCTCACCTACATCTGGGGGCTACCAAGCCAGGGAGGAAATCCACTAAAATAGTGTTAGTTCAAGGTCTAACAGCCACTGTTTACAACCTTCTCACCTAACCACTACCCGTGCGACCTCTACCTAAGAGCCACTCTTAGATATGAGAACCCCGCTCACTCCCTCTCAATCACACTCCCGTGTTTACAATCAAATCAAAAACACACCAGAGATTGCTCTCTGAACAATAGAGATCAACTCCACACACTAGAGATCAACTCTACACACTAGAGATCAACTCTACACACTAGAGATCAACTCTACACACTCAGGTCCAACACTTGATGTTAGGGTACCATCAAGGTGGCTCACAAAACACTCAAGTCCCAAAACTCACAAAATAACTCTTCAATCCCGGACTTGGTACAGAACTCGTGCAGCCTCCATGTTTTTATAGCAGTGTGTGTTTCTGGGCTGCAACTACTTGTGCTGGATGAGATCTATCATTTTCCTGAAAATCTGCACTTAAAGATCTAAAAGATACAGTTTGATCTTTTAGTTTTTATCTTTAATCTTTAATCCCTGAACGAACTCTTCTACTTTGAAATTCGAACTTTAATTATCTTTTAATTCGTTCCTAAAGATAGATCATCTAATCTCTTGCTAACTGCACAATAATCTGTTAAAGATATAACAGATTTATATGTCCAGTATTTTCGGGCCAGATGTCCTGGACATCGTATCCGACATCGTGGATCCTGCAGCTTCAATGCTTTTAGCAACTCCAGTATTTTCGGGCAGGATGTCCTGGACATTGTATCCGACATCGTGGATCCTGCAGCTTCAATTCTTCATTTGACATTTCATCTTGCCTTGTGCATTGTGCAGCCCGATCTTATTCTTTGACATAACGTTGGACATCATGTGCAGCAACTCCAGCTTTCCTTCATTGTCTAAGTGCTTATGTTTTAACAAAATCTTAGCCAATCTTTTAAAACTCAGTAGAGCTAAGCACTAACAGTCCTTAATCATCATCCTCTTCTTTAATCTCCTCCTTGATGGGTCCTTCTTCTGCTTGCTGACCCTTTCCAGCAACTAGTCCAACTCCTTTAACATTTGAAGAAATGTCTGGGCCATCAACACCCCTCATGAAAGTGGGTTGGTCCCCAAGCTAAGCAGTTAGAGATTCAAATTCTAAAGGAGCAGGCCACATGAAATGACCTGGGGCTGCACTTGAGGTTGCATGGTTGAGGAAGTGATAGATGGAAGCATTGAGGCTTGGTATGGACCGGTTGATGGTGGCACTTTGTTGAAATAGAAATACAAAGGCAACAACCATTTGAGCACGATTGAGAGGCTCAATAACGAAAGGGATGAGAGGTTTCTCTTCATCAAACTCAACAAGATTGTAGGAATTTTGATCAATGTAGTCCAAGTTGATAGGCTACCTGAGGTTGAGGAGGGGAGGACAGCTGATAGTTAGACCTTGATGAGCAAAAATAGTTGTAATTAAAGCTGGAAAACCAAGAGGTTTTGGTGGGTTGGTTGAAGACTTGGCCATGACAAACTTGTGCATTTCCCTTGAAATCACACTTCCAATGTTCACTCCTATATTGCTCATTACACAATAGACAATAGAAGCGAGACATGCTAAGCTTTGAGGTGTGTATGGTGAGAGTAATGTTGGAGAAGAGAAAGCTGGTCCAAATTTGAGCAATGGTCTTAAGGATGATCTCTTGAACCTGAGAGGCTTTCCCTCATCATTCTCCACATAGGATCTCCCCAGAATGCATAGTTT
Organism: Glycine soja; assembly: GCF_004193775.1. Lineage (NCBI taxonomy): Eukaryota > Viridiplantae > Streptophyta > Magnoliopsida > Fabales > Fabaceae > Glycine > Glycine soja. Next base: position 122,050 of record NW_021143862.1, on the reverse strand, counting down.
GTTACTAAAGTCAGTATTGTTGAAACTACTCCTCCAAGCACACATGAGGAAGGAAGCACAGTCTTGGCTTACTGCCTCTTTAAAAGTATTCTCTAAATACTTGTTGATGGTCACAACATCATATTTAATTAGGACACCGTGCACCAAGGACCGTAGTGTTGGATCACTATCTATCCTTAGGTAAGCGTTGGCATAGAATTTGTGCACCACTTCCTCATTGATTTTGATAAGAAAGTTAGTCAGCTTGGACCACCTCTAGTTAGTAATATCATCCTGGAATTCCCCAATCAGCAATCTCACTTCCCTCTCCTTGATGAGGCCTGGATAAGCATTGTTCTTGAACCTCTATATAGTGATAAAACATGAAAGTAGATGCTTTTATGTGGTTTTAAAACTAGAAAACATAGTAAAAAAAGATTTTACACAAATGATAGAAGTTGTTGCAAGGGTAGATTTCTCCTATTCTTCAGTCTTTTCATGCATCAATGTGCCATATATATTTCATTCATGTTCCAATGTTAAAATTAGTCAATAAAAGTTTTTTTTAATCATAATTCATTAGGTAGAAAGAGCCTTAGATACCTTTCATAATCCAAGATCCCAAAAAATTTAACGAAGGCACTAGCCTGAAGCTTTGTGACCATAAGATTACCATAAAAAACTTAGTTTCATTCCTCAACACTAAGTTTGACAAACATTTTTTTCAGTTCAAGATACTAAAAGTGTTTCCCAACATCATTTACACCTCCAAAATCATGCCATGGGTGCCCAATCCACAACAAGCATTGAGAAAGGACACAAATTGTTAACATAGAACATCAATATGAATATATATATATATATATGTATGTATATATATATTCAGTTCAACACTAAGTTTGACAAACATTTTTTTCAGTTCAAGATACTAAAAGTGTTTCCCAACATCATTTACACCTCCAAAATCATGCCATGGGTGCCCAATCCACAACAAGCATTGAGAAAGGACACAAATTGTTAACATAGAACATCAATATGAATATATATATATATATATATATATATATATATATATATATATGTATATATATATATATATCATTCATAATCAAAAGATACATGATAATTAGGGGTCATGGAGGTGAGTAACTCGAATTAACACACGGAAATGTGAGAAATGGATGAAGAACACGTGAACACTTGATAATTTTTCTTTCCCCAATAGAACAATACAAAAAAACTTCAATTGATACAATAATGATATAAAAGGAGAAGGGAATCATAATATATTTGCGTGTCAGGCCTACAAATACAAAAGGCAACATTTCCATTTTGAGTGTAGATTCGCTCAACCAAGGATTTTGGCTTGTCCAATTGTTGGTACTCTTTCTTCTTGAATTTTTGTTGTCCAAGTTGATCCTTTTGAAGCTTGAGTACTCCAAACTTGCTCTTCAAGATACCTCTTTCCATTTCAAATCCTTTATCTACAAAAGGATGGGATAATTTACCAAGCCACGGAATCAAAATATTATGCTATAATTCATAAACTAATTCAAGCAACACAATAGGAGTAAAGAAAACCCTCTAAATCTAAGAAAGAGCAAGAAAAGTTCCTCAAACAGTATCTTAAGAGTATATGAATTTGGCACTTAATAACTCCTCCAAACTTAGAGTTTTGTTTGTCCTCAAGCAAAAGACATAACATAAATAAATAAATAGAACAAACGAAACAATACTACAATGACATAGATGAACTAAGAATAATTCCATCCAAACAAATCAGCACATGCTCCCTCTTGCACATTGAAAGAACTAAACAAATGATTCAAACTCAAAAGTGGTGTTTTCAACCAAAACTATAGGAATGGTACAATTGCTTTAATGCGAGAAGGTAAAACACGTTCACAATCCAGATTTGACACACTTGAAAATGTTTGACCCTTATTGCACATGTCTATCCCTCAAGCCCCAATTGCTTTAGGTGCAACATTCTCATAATTATCACACAATTCTGAAAACAATTCAGCTTTGTTTTCCTTCTCAAAAGCAATAAAATGCATTCATACACTGAAGATCACAAAGACTTTATCAAGACTTGTAATGTGGCTTGGCGTTAAAGGAATTTGGTTTTTCTAAGAATTGAAAGACCATGAGATAGAGAGAGTAATTAATGTCTTACAAATTTCGCACAATCCCTCCATCCTATATCAACATGAAAATGAACATGATCATTGTTAGAAGATTTGGCAAGTGTACCGATTCGTTCAAGTAGTAATTAAAATGGTAAGACCGAGTGTCGTATCCATAGAGAATGTCTTATACTTCAATGGCGCATTCAGTTTGTAAACAATTTTAATTTCAGAAAAGTGAAATGAAATAGCTCATTCATGTTTTCAAGTAACTATAACAATTTTTCTCAACTTAAGAATCAATATTAGGAATAAATGCAGAGTTGTAAGATGAAACAAATACCGAGGTGAATATGTTAGGGAGTACTCTACTGAACTTTCTCTTGACATGATTAAAGAAGTTTTTCTCTATTCAACATTATCCTAGTGTTCTTTGCACCGTCAAATTACTCTAGTTGTGATAATTTTTTTAAGTAATTATTAATTAAAACTAGATGTTAGCTTTCAAGTAATTTTTTTAATGTCTTGTTTTCCAGTAAAATAATTTGTATTATAATTTATTGTAAGTAATATTTTTTATTTCTTAGTTTTTTGTAAAATAATTTGTATTATAATTTTTTTAAGTAATTTTTAATTAAAACTAGATTTCAACTAAGTAATTTTTTTTATTTCTTAGTTTCCAGTAAAATAATTTGTATTATAATTTTTTAAGTAATTATTAATTAAAACTAGATTTCAACTTTCAAGTAATTTTTTTAAGTAATTTTTTTTATTTCTTAGTTTGCAATAATTATAATTTTTTTAAGTAAATTTTAATTAACACTAGATTTCAGCTTTCAAGTAATTTTTTTAAGTAATTTTTTTTATTTTTTAGTTTGCAGTAATATAATTTGTATTGTAATTTTTTTAAGTAAATTTTAATTAACACTAGATTTCAGCTTTAAAGTAATTTTTTTTATTTCTTAGTTTCCAGTAAAATAATTTGTATTATATTTTTTTTAAGTAATTTTTAATTAAAACTAGATTTCAACTTTCAAGTAATTTTTTTTAAGTAAATTTTTTATTTGTTACTTTCCAGTAAAATAAATTGTATTCTCATTTTTTAAGTAATTTTTAATTAAAATAGATTTCAGCTTTCAAGTAATTTTTTTTAAGTAATTTATTTTATTTAGTAGTTTCTAGTAAAATAATTTGTATTAAAATTTGTTAAAAGTAATTTTTAATTAAAACTAGTTTTCAGTAAAATGATTTGTGTCATCAAATTTTTAATTAAATTTCTTCAGTGTTGATGTATATTAAAAACTAGATTTCAGCTTTGAAAAAGTGTGAGCGTTGTTGAGATTTAAATTTGTCTGTATAAGGTTGAAATTTGCTTCGTGAGACTTTTTGTGATTACATTTGACTATTTTGAATTTATTATGAATAATTAATTTAAATATTTTTTTTGTAGGTACACGATGAATTCGATTATAATAGTGTTGTATTTCAATGGAAGGGTATATGAAGATAATGATGGTGTAATATTTGAAGGTAGTAAAAAAGCGATTCAGATTAAACGTGGAATTAGTTTCAATGCTTTGAAGAAAAAATTGGAGACAATGTAAAGTTAGAAAATCATGAAATTATTTCTGCTATCAGTTGTAGATTTTTAGTGTCAGGAAAATATATTGCCTTGCAAATTTGCGATGACGAAGACGTTGAAACGATGCTGGAAAGTTTTAAACAACAACAAGAAATGTCAGTTCTAGAATTGTACATAGAAAAGGATGTGGCTGGTGGTTCAATGTTTCATTCTGCAAATTCCCTTACATCATGTGGAAATTATTTATCTAATGATGACACACAATCGCCAACAAATATGAGCAACTTAAATCTTGACGAAGATGATGATCATGATGATGATGATTATCTTGTGTCTAACTCATACGTTGAAGAGTCGTTAGACGAAGATGACAGTGTTGACGGTATATCAGATATAGACAATGAAGTCCCCGACATGATTCCACCAGTAAGAATTGTTCACCCAGCAGAAGGTATGATTTCCTCTTAAAAAATACGTCAATACATTTATTATTTAACGACAATTGTATTAAAGGCCAAATAAGTATGATTTGAATTTTTTTTTTGGACTATAAGGTGTACAAGGAATTCAGAATCCATTTTGGAATGATGCTTTGCATTATAATAATATCAACTGGAGTCATCCTGATGAGGAGGACATTTGTGGTTTGGAGATGCCATCCAGTTTTAATGTTGGCCAAGAATTATATGTTGGCATGGAATTTGATAGTAAAGATGCGGTCAAGAATGCGGTCAAACAATATGTTATGAAGGTGCATCAAAGTTTCAAAGTGGTTGAAAGCAAATGGGACAAGTATGTGGTTTGTTGCGTGAATAAATATGCATATTGTCCTTGCCCTTTCTACATGAGGGCAATTCTATCTAAAAAAACTGATTCATGGAAAGTCACTCAATGGGGTGGACCACACACATGTCTCAATATGACCATGACCCAAGATCACGAGAAACTTGATTCAGATTTAATTGCCACTTGTGTAGTAGGTACGTATTTTATGTTCATATTATGTTATTGTTTAGCCTTAATTGTCATTTAAATTTTGTTATTCTATTCACAGGCATGATCAGAGAAGATCCATCCATAAAAATTTCATTGTTATTCTATTGTTTAACCTTTTGTCACATAAGATTTCTTATGTTGTGCTGAATTTTATTTTCTTGTTTCTTTGTCTAACTCATTTGTTCATGAGTGTATGAAATTCTTTTAGCCTATTATTTGATTTGAGTCAAATCTTTCAAGTTAATTAGTCCTTAACATGTTCATGCAAAATTCTTAGAGAGTCTTTGATTGTGAACCTTTTCTTGAACTTTTAGGTTTCCTTATGATTGTGTCTATTGTGAATTTGAATTTTGGTGATTGAATTGCTGGCTGAAATGTTGATCCTAAGTGAATATTGAACTCCTAAAACTGTGGTAAACAATCCTAGTGAGTTCAACATACATAGGAAGGTTGAAAGTAAGCCCAAGGCAATCAATATACCATGCTTTAAAAAAAAATCGCTGGTGCTGGCAGCTTCGACATACAAACTTGTAAAAATTACTGAGAATTGGTTACTTCGAATTTTGAGTTGAAATTTTTACTGAATTTTCTAGACATCTGTAAAAAAATTAGAAAAAAAGAAAAAAGTGATTTGGATAAAAGGAAAATATACGAAAAATCACACAAGTTGGCAGAAAAATAAGTATCCAGGAAAAAAAAGTGAAAGGGAAGTGTGCTTGTTGTTTTGGCTCAAACTTTATTCTATAATTGGTGCCTATGTTATACCAATCTTAGTTCTGAAATTTCAATTGAAAATTACTATGAAAACAAGTGCCAAAGCTAGAGGTTTTTTGAGTCTTTTTTTTTTGTAGTTTTTTTACTCTACTCTAGAGCCATTCTAGGTTTCTCTTTGAGTCCTAGCTTGCTTCTATGTCCTTTTCATTGCTTTAATTGTTGAGTAATCCTTTAAAAATTGTCTTGTTAAAACTCAATTGATTTAGCTTTCATTCCATTTTTTTTGGTCTTTGGTTATTGCTTGTCTCTTTGTTTCCATGTTTGTGGGTTGCCATATAGGGAATTGGAAGGAGGATTGGTGCCATCCCTTGAAGAATTTGAGTCAAGAAGAAAGGGGCCAACCACCTTAAGAGCTATTGGATTAAGAAGCACTCCAAATTGAGTGAATCACCAAAGAGAGAACAACCACCAATATTGAGGACCATTTTGTAATTTTGTAATTTGCAATTTACTTACTGTCGCAACCTACCCTTCGGCGGGAGGGCGACGCGTGACTCGCGGGATGCGTGTTCCACGAAAGGAATACGTGCGGAGTCGCCACCAACGTTTATTTGAGGAAAACGTCGGAAAAACCGGAAAAGACGCGATCTACGAACTTTTAAGTGAAAGGCTCGGGAGTTGTATTTACGCACGGGGAAGGTATTAGCACCCCACACGTCCGTCCCAAGGGACGGCAGCCTTTAATCGAATGTGCAAACATGAATTTGATTGTTTATGTTCCCTTTTTATGTCTTTATATCCTTTATACCCTTTTTATATTTTTTCTCTTTTTGTGGTCGACAAGGGTGTTTCCCTTTGCTCCTACGTATTCCTCAATTGCGATGAGGAAATCAGACCTACGTAGTTCTTTCTTATGCGTGAATCAAGTGATTCATTTTTACTTGAAATGTGATCATTTTAAGACGTTGGACCTTAAAAATGATCCTTTTTACTTAGTAAGAAATTGAAATGATAAACTTTCAAAAACCTATTTTTGTGGACGAGCTTGACTAGGCGAGTTGATTTTAGCCTTAGTTTCACTTTAGTTATTAGTCAATTCAATTAAGAATGAGAAATCCCAAAGAGAAAACGTCCGATTGATTTTCCGCTTTATTTTACTAAAAGAAATTTTTTGATTATTATATTATTATTTTACCTCTTTTTTGATTTCCAACGTGGTTACGGCACGACCGAACGGTCGAAATTCATTTTAACAGAAGTTAACGGATAATATAATTCAAACGATTGGTGGAAATTTATTTTATTTTTAGGTTAAGCGAGAAATGACTTAAATAAAATGGCTTAAGCACGTCAAAAGGGGTACGGAAAGTAAATGAAAACGAGAAGGAAAATACACGAAACACAATGTGGACCACCACGGGTACATAGAATGAATCGAAAAGCTTGGTTCGAGGTACTTACCCGTTGAAGACCGAAGAACGATCAAGAACGAATAAAGAACGTCGAAGAACGGTCGAAAACCTCCGCGAAATCACTCACGGAAACGTTACGGAAGCGCCTCGGCTTGGATTTTCTTCACGGAAACAATTTTTCTAAGCAAATTCGAAAGAGAGAGAAGTGCCTAAGGGGCTGAACCCTTTTCCACTTCACTTCTCCCCCTATTTATAGAAAATTGGGGGAGAAGCTTGCCACCCAGCTCGCCCAGGCGAGCAGGGTTGCTTCCTCCAGAAGCAACAGCCTTCTGGAGGAATCTTCTGGAGGGCCCAAGTGGGCCTGGTTGCTATTTGCACCCCCATTTTTACTAAGTACACCCCCTGCTTTTTTTTTGGTGATTCTTTTTTCGTAAAGTTACGGAAACTTACGAATTTCGTAACGATACTTGTTTTCTTTCCGTAATGTTACGGAACCTTGCGGATTACATAATCATCCCCTTTTTGACTTACGGAATGTTACGGAACCTCACTAATTGTGCAACGATGCTTCCATTTGATTTCCGGTGTGTCATGGAACCTTACGGATTGTGCATCAATATTTTCTTTTGTTTTCCGGCATGTCCCGGAATTTCACAAATTGCCTAATGATGGGTGCCAAGCACCTCACAAGGACCAAACAAAAGTTGCATGTCATCAAGCAAAGGTCCCCGGACGAAATTAGGGTATGACAGTTGCCCCTCTTTACTTGTCTTTTATTGGAGATAAAAGGAAAGTAAAGATAAGACACTAATTTCGTTCCTCTCGGTTGACGAGAGTCGGGGGTGACCATAAAATCTCCGCATGCAAATGACTTGTTGTTCCCGGGGGAACAAAAGGTGCAGAAGACGATGTCAGTCTCTGCATGCTATCAAGCGTTCTGTCTTACAGATAGCAAAAGAATATTTATACGGATAACCGCTCGGGTATTTCCGCCCGTCAGCGTGACTCAAAAGTCAGTATGACAGATCTTGTGAGCGCGGAAGATGATGTAAATCTCCGCGTGTCAACGGGCTTGTCGGCCGCGATTGACGAAGGGCGCAGAATGACCATAATTTGTCTCTGCGTGCCATCGGACACAACTGTGTCTGAATGGCAAAAAGGTGTGCGGAATGACCATAATTTGTCTCCGCATGTCATCGGGCCCACCGCCTCTGGATGACAAAAGGGCGCAGAATGACCATAATTTGTCTCTGCGTGCCATCGGACACAACTGTGTCTGAATGACAAAAGGGTGTGCGGAATGACCATAATTTGTCTCTGCGTGTCATCGGGCCCGCCGTCTCCGGATGACAAAAGGGCGCAGAATGACCATAATTTGTCTCTGCGTGCCATCGGACACGACTGTATCTGAATGGCAAAAGGGGTGTGCGGAATGACCATAATTTGTCTCCGCATGTCATCGGGCCCGCCGCCTCTGGATGACAAAAGGGTGCAGAATGACCATAATTTGTCTCTGCATGCCATCGGACACGACTGTGTCTGAATGGCAAAAGGTGTGCGGAATCACCATAATTTGTCTCCGCATGTCATCGGGCCCGCCGCCTCTGGATGACAAAAGGGTGCAGAATGACCATAATTTGTCTCTGCGTGCCATCGGACACGACTGTGTCTGAATGGCAAAAGGTGTGCGGAATGACCATAATTTGTCTCCGCATGTCATCGGGCCCGCCGCCTCTGGATGACAAAAGGGTGCAGAATGACCATAATTTGTCTCTGCGTGCCATCGGATACGACTGTGTCTGAATGGCAAAAAGGTGTGCGGAATGACCATAATTTGTCTCCGCATGTCACATGACCTCAGGGTCAGTATGACAGAGATTGTGGGGCGGCCGACAAAAGCAAGGGTCTTGCTCCTACGTATCCTCCAATGAGGAACTCAGACCTACGTAGTTCTAGATAACTTGTGAGACTTGAAAAAGTCTCCACCGGAAGATGCTGACATCTCCGGAAAGGGCGCAGATGACCACATTGGCCTCTGCTCATCAATCACACTTGGGGTCACTGAATGACGAGGTGCGGATAACCGTAAGGCGTCTCTGCGGGCTACTAGCTCTTGGGTCATGGTAACAAAAAGCGGTGTGGTCGACAAAAGCGAGGCTCTTGCTCCTACGTATCCTCCAATGAGGAACTCAGACCTACGTAGTTCTGGATAACTTGTGAGACTTGAAAAAGTCTCGGTGTTTTCTCCACCAAAATGCAAATACGCTTTAGCAAAGAGACAAATATTCCAACTGATTAGAGCAGCATATGCTTTTTTGAGTGAAAAATAATGCGTCTACCAGGGAAGGAGAGTCTGCTGATGAAATTTTCTCATAACCACAAATGAGATTTTGGATGTTTAGCATTTCGTTTCTAAATGACCATTTAGAGGAAACACCGGGTTCGACAAAAATAGAAGAAAATCACTCAAAGTGTATCAATCTCGCACAGGTAAGTGTTTCATCCTAATTCCGAACTATAGATATGTCACGACTTGACTTTGCGAATTATTTCCTATCAAATCAAAATTTACATGCATGATCATGGATCAATAGGACTTCCCTTGGGAATGGGTTCTTTTGGTGGGTTTTTTCGGCTTTTCTGTGTTTTTGGCCTTTTCCTTTTCTGTTTCTGTTTTGCGCGAGGCGAACAAGTCACCGACGCACAGGATTTTGGTTGGTAATCATAGGGAGAAGACCACTTTCAGGTCGTGGTTTCCTTTCCCTTTTTTTGTTCATTTGGTGACAATTCTGTATTGTACAGATATTGTCCGGTCCAAAGACCTTTCTGCACATTTCTTCTGATTACTTTCTCCCACTCTTTGGTTGGGAATTTTCTTTCTTTTCTTTTCGCTTTCTCCCACTCTTTGATTGGGAATTTCCTTTCCTCTCTTTTTTCCTTTGATTGGAAATTTTCCTTCTCTCTTTTTTTTGCTTTCTCTTTGATTGGAAATTTTCCTTCTCTTTTTTTTCTTTGATTGGAAATTTTCCTTCTCTTCTTTTTTGCTTCCGAGGGTAAGGATTGACATTCTCACCCTGGGTCAAGGTTTATGGTGAGTTAGGATTTTGGCTCAAAGCTTGTAGAATGGCCAGACATGATACATGTCAGGGTTTGGTTTGGTTCAAGGGTAAAAGGGATACCCCACATTATTTCCATGACACAAATGCAAAAATGATGATTTGGAAACTTTATGCAAAACTGGTCATGCATGCACCTATGTGGACACTCAAGTGTCAAATTTTTATGCTCATGTGATGCTAGGGCTCAGGATTCATTCCCTCTATTTTAGTCAACCCAATGTTTCCAAAATATGTTCTTTTATCCATTTGTGCATTCATCCGAGTCCATTTTGGGCGTTCGGGGAAATTTCACTGCGTTCACCCTTCGGGTGTACACACATTTTTTTCAAAAACCAGCTATGATCGGCAAATTTCCCAAAGAAGAGTTGGTAGTCATCTCTTTTCAAAAGCATGTCGGTTTTTCAGCTAAACAACTTATTTTTCTTTTCTTTTTCCTCTCTTTTTTCTTACTTGCTCTCTTTTTCCCTTACTTGCTCTCTTCTTTTCTTATTTGCTCTCTTTTTCATTTTTTTTATTTTTATTTTTATCATGATTTTAGTTTGTTTTTTTTTTTTGGACGATGTTCCTAAACGAAGAACTCTACACAGTTCCAGAATTTCATACATCATTGATAGTAATGATATAAACACTAACGCAACAATCCAAACAAAAATGTATGCGCTGTACAAATGACAATCGAAACAACAAAAACAAACATTAGTCTCTCAAGTCAAAACATAACATAAAAATGATAAAAGAAATATGAAAGAAAACATGAATCTGGGGATCTCCCAGTCATGTAGCTCCACTCCTTCCCAAGAAGTCAAGCAAATCGGCCATCTCCTCGTCCTCGTGGGCCTCCTCTCCATCGCCGGGAGCTTCTGGGGGCGCCTCTCCTGCTTGGGCCTCGAGCCAATCCCCGGGCCATGCGACCTCTGCCTTGAACTGGTCTGGAGTAGGGCATGAAAAAGTAGCGAAGCCCTGGCTCTGCATGCTGAGGCTCAGCTGGTACAGACAATCATGGGTCTGTACATGTGCCCGGTGGTTGGCTGCCGTAAATACTGCTCCATGTCAAATGACCCAGCCGGGCCAGCCTGATGAGGTGGTGGTGGCGCGCCTGCGGCCTGTGGAGCATCACCCTGAGCCTGTCTCTGGGTGCAGTACTTCTCAATAAAAGCCCGGGTGATGGGCGGCCGAATCACCTTGGTAGGTGCAACGCGGACTCCAATGGCCCTATTGGACTTATCTGGATCCAAAGGGTGCCTGGTAGGCGCCATACCTGCAAAAATATAGATGGCATCAGCGATGAACTGAGCCACATGGATGCTCATCCGCGTCAGGATGGCGTACACCAGCTAACACTTCGGCCGGGGGAGGTCGGAATTATGGTCGATGTGCAGGATGTTGCTGAGCAGCAAAGTCATCCATATCTGAGTCAGGGTGGTCATGTTGGTGCGCATAATTCGCACTCGCCTCCCTGCAGCAGTCCAGGCAAAATCCCGCCCCGGTATACATAGCAACTGGGCGATGGCCTCCTCATCGAACCCATCAGACCGGTTCCTCCTCTGGCCATACTCGCACTCCTGGCCCTCTTCCAGCACCAACGGATATCCCAGGAGTTGGCCGATAGCATCTGCATCAAACGGGATCCACTGACCCCTCACCCAGGACCTCATGTCACGCACACCCTCCTCTGTTGGCCAAGCATTGGCATAAAATTCGAGGACTATGTCTGGATCAAATTTGGCCATGGGGGTAACTAGTGATGCCCACCGTCGGTGACCTATCTCCTCCTGGAAATCAGTATACTTGTCGTCCCTGAGCTGGACGCGTCGCTCCCGGAGAAATGACCATCCCTTGATGGCTTCGAAGCGCTGCTGATGTACAGCGCTCCTAAAGCGGTGACTGTCATACTCGGGAGCGGAACTAGCTCCTTCGGCCGCCTTATCCTTCCTGGACCTCTTTGAGGCAAGCTTCCTCGGGGCCATTTCCTGCGAAGGCAAACATTTGGAAAGTTAGTTTTACCAAGAAATGCTACTCTTAAAACAAAAATGGCATACAACCTCCTCCAATAAACACCAACATCAATGCAAATTTAGAGCAAACTCATGCACATACTTCCTTACGAACATTCACTCGCACAAGATATTCTTCTGACTAAGAAAAATGCACAATCACGGCACCTCCTTTACCTAGATTATTTATATGTACTTCCAAGGTGTATTTGCTACCTACATCACATGCACTTCCTTTGCTAAATTTACATACATGCATACTCAAAGCATTTTGGCTACCAAAAATTGCACATTCTAGTATTTCTAATACCTATACATATACAAACTTTATGATGAATCTTGGCTATCTACACAATAAGGTGCTACATTTCATGCTTTATACAAGTGTTTTTGCTACCTAAAGCCGCATGCAAATTCAAGTATATTTTCTTTGGCTGACTAAAATTGCATTCAAATTAAAAGGTATCTTTGTAAGGTATTTTCTTTACATAACATGCAACATATATATTTTTTTGTGAGACATTTTGACTACCAAAAAAATTACATGTACATACATCCAAGTATTTTGCTACCACACCCAAAGTGTAAATTGCCAAAGGTATTTTGCTACCTATTCTAAACCTACACATTTATGATGAGCAAAATTCCTAAACATCTAGGCGTAGGGAAATTATTGTAGCGTGGCTCATAGCTGATTGCTGGCCAAAAAGGGTAACTTTACCCAATATGCACCCCCTCTTGTGTTCTTTTGCATAAAAACTTTGGTTCCTAGGCCTAGGATATATGTGGGGCAATTACTCTAGCCCTTTCGAAACTGAATGCATGTCCCAAAAAATAGAAAATATGTGCAAACCAAATTGCCCCATGGGTTGTTTCCCTACGAAAATCACGCGCTAATGCCATTGAGGCATTTCACCGAACACTTGGTGGGCGCGCGTTTAGGCATCAATAGCAAGAGAACGGGGACAATGTGGCATGTCCCATTGCTTCAAAATGCATTATAGGCTTAGGGCCATCTCATACAAACCCCCAATTCAAACCAATCAAGCAAGAAAACAAACCAAAATTGCCCCACATTTTGAGCACATTCCCACAATTTAGAGTACCAAAAGGAGATCAAAATACACCAATGAAAAGCTAGAAAGCTTAAGGATGGAATACTTACTTGTTGGTGATGAATAAAAGCGCAAAACGGAATCGAAGAATGCGAAAAGTAGAGATCCTAGGGCTGCAAACTCGTAAATTCCGTGGGTATGGCTTTTGAAAGGGGGGAAAAGAAGTTTTTGAATGCAAAAACGTCCCCCCTTTCGTCACTTTTATATTTTGGTGCAGGGGTTGCACGCCCAGGCGAGCTAACCTGCACTTTTTTTTTTTTAGAGGAACATTAACCATGTCCCCTCCTTCCTTATGGGTTAACATTTTGCCTATTTGAGCCTACTTAAGTTAGAATTAGGCGTTAATTACTAAAAAACAAACAATGGTAGTAAAATACTGCGAATTCAAAGGATACTGGGCTGCCTTGCGCGACGTTCTCTGCTTGTTTAGCACAGAGAAGGGGCAACGATCGATCGGTCGTGACCCCATCCCCACTTGCATCCGTTCCTAAGTACCTGCAAGTAATAAACAACCAGGTATGGCCAATCTTGACCGCGTCGTTGTCTTACCTTGATTGGTTTCTGCTGTTCATGTTTTGTCCCTACCCCAGAAGGTAGCTCAAGATGATCCTGCCCCTGTTTTACCACAACAATATGCATGCGTATGCGTATGCATGAATGTTTTCAAACGCAGCAAATTTTAGTGAAAGTTGGTTTAGGTTCAATTTTAATTAAGCGCTTGGGGCATCCCATGAACTGAGCGGAAGGGCTCAGGTGATCTCAAATTAACGCAAGGTTTGAAACCAACGTGAGGACTAAAGCCTCGAATCCACGTTCATTTCTTTAAAAGATTGTAACGAGAGATACTGTAGACGGGGAATCCCTGGGGGAAATCCAGAAAACACATAAAGATAAAGAACATGCAACGACATCCTTAATTGCCCCAGATTCTAAGCATAATATCGCTTGACGACATCAGAATTCACGGGTGAAGGTAGCTCTTCGCCATCCATGTTGGTAAGCACCAGGGCTCCTCCGGAAAAAGCCCTCTTCACAACAAAAGGCCCTTCGTAGTTTGGGGCCCATTTTCCTCGATTGTCCTTGACAGCATGGGACATTTTCTTTAGCACAAGGTCTCCCTCATGGAACTTGCGTAAGTGTACCTTCTTGTCGAATGCACTCTTCATTCTTTGCTGGTACAAGCGCCCATGACTCATGGCCGTTAAGCGCTTACCCTCAATGAGGTTGAGCTGGTCATAGCGCGTTTGAGCCCACTCTGATTCCTTTAATCCGGATTCCGCCAAGATCCTTAATGACGGGACTTCTACCTCAAACGGTAACACAACCTCCATCCCATATACCAATGAGAACGGCGTTGCCCCAGTTGACGTTCGCACTGAAGTTCGGTAACCGTGTAACGCGAATGGGAGCATCTCGTGCCAATCTCTGTACGACACGGTCATCTTTTGGATAATCTTTTTGATATTCTTATTGGCCGCTTCCACGGCTCCATTCATCTTTGGCCGGTAGGGCGTGGAATTGTGATGCTGGATTTTAAACTCCTCGCACATTTCCCCCATCATCTTGTTATTCAGGTTGGTGCCGTTGTCCGTGATAATCTTCCTTGGCAAACCATATCGGCAGATGATCTCTTTCTTAATGAACCTGACCACTACACCCCTCGTGACATTGGTGTAGGAAGCCGCCTCGACCCACTTGGTGAAATAATCTATCGCTACGAGGATGAAGCGATGACCATTCGAGGCCTTGGGCTCAATGGCCCCGATGACATCTATTCCCCACATGGAGAAAGGACAAGGGGCGGACATGACATTCAGAGGATGCGGTGGAGCATTGACATTATCTGCGAATGCTTGACATTTGTGGCATTTCCTTACATGGACACAACAATCACTTTCCATGGTAAGCCAGTAATAACCTGCTCTTAGGATCTTCCTGGCCATAGCATGCTCGTTGGCGTGCGTTCCAAACGAGCCCTCATGGACTTCCTCGATCATGTGATTCGCCTCCCTGGCATCCACACGCCGCAGGAGTGTCATGTCGTGGTTTCTCTTATACAGTATGCTTCCGCTCATGAAGAAACCGGCCGCCAACCTTCTCAATGTCCTCTTATCATTGTCGACAATCTTTGGCGGGTATTCTTTGCTTATGACATATCGCTTGATGTCGAAATACCAAGGCTTACCGTCCCATTCC
Organism: Glycine soja; assembly: GCF_004193775.1. Taxonomy (NCBI): domain Eukaryota; kingdom Viridiplantae; phylum Streptophyta; class Magnoliopsida; order Fabales; family Fabaceae; genus Glycine; species Glycine soja. The sequence continues at coordinate 106,814 of NW_021143862.1, read as the reverse complement.
TCTTCTACTTGGCAACAATGCGCGGGTTTGCCACGAAACCAAAATTCAATGTAGGGTAGATCCCCGTGCGGCGTTAGCTGGAACATAGATGCCAAAGTAGCAAGCACATCCACCATTTGATTTTCCTCGCGAGGAACATGATGGAAAGAGATCTCATCAAAGGTTTTAGCCAATTCCTTGATATAGGCTTTGTAGGGTATCAGATTGGGATCTCTAGTTTCCCATTCCCCTCTCAGCTGATGGATTACCAACGCTGAGTCGCCGTACACCTTGAGTAGTTTGACATTGGAGTCAATCGCTGCCTGGACAGCCAGGGCACATGCTTCATATTCGGCCATGTTGTTGGTGCAGTCGAATCCTAGCCTGGCTGTGAAAGGTACACATTGATTGTCCGGAGAGACCAATACTGCTCCAACGCCATGGCCTAGAATGTTTGACGCTCCGTCAAACCATACGGTCCATTTGTCCCGATCTTCGTCCAATTTTTCCTCAAACAAGGCCATGATGTCCTCATCCGGGAATTCAGGATGCATGGGCTGATAGTCGTTAAGAGGCTGTTGAGCCAAATAATCTGCTAAGGCGCTTCCTTTTATCGCCTTTTGGGTGACGTAAACTATATCAAACTCGGATAGCAGGACTTGCCACCGGGCGATTCATCCCGTGAGAGCTGGCTTTTCAAAGATGTACTTAACCGGGTCCATCTTGGATATCAACCAGGTAGTATGGCTCAGCATGTACTGCCTTAGGCGATGGGATGCCCTTACTAAAGCATAACACGTTCTTTCGAGCAAGGAGTAATTCATTTCACAGGTCGTGAACTTCTTACTTAGGTAGTAAACAGCACGCTCTTTCTTTCCGGATTCGTCATGTTGCCCCAGCATACACCCCATTGCCTCGTCTAAGATTGTCATGTACAAGATGAGAGGCCTTCCAGGTACTGGTGGCATAAGCACGGGAGGATTCATAAGGCACTTCTTGATCCTTCCAAAAGCCTCTTGGCAATCCTCATTCCAGCGATCAGTTTGGTTTTTGCGTAAGAGCTTGAACAACGGCTCACAAATGGCGGTGAGCTGCGATATGAATCTGGCAATATAATTCAAGCGCCCCAGGAAGCCTCGGACTTGCCTCTCAGTACGAGGTTCAGGCATCTCAAGGATGGCCTTCACCTTTTCGGGGTCTACCTCTATCCCTTTCTGGCTCACGATGAAACCAAGCAATTTCCCTGATTTGACCCCAAAGGTACACTTGGCGGGGTTCAACCTTAATTGATATTTCTTAAGCCTTTCGAACAACTTCCGCAAGTTGACAAGGTGTTCTTCCTCGGATTTAGATTTAGCAATTATGTCGTCCACATAGACCTCGATCTCTTGATGCATCATATCATGGAACAAAGCTACCATGGCCCGTTGATAAGTTGCCTCGGCATTCTTGAGTCCAAAGGACATCACCTTGTAACAGAACGTCCCCCACAGGGTGACGAAGGTAGTCTTTTCCATATCCTCTGGCGCCATCTTTATCTGATTGTAACCGGAGAAACCGTCCATGAAGGAAAATAAAGCGAAATTGGCCGTGTTATCTATGAGGATATCGATGTGTGGCAAAGGAAAATTGTCCTTGGGACTGGCCCAATTCAGGTCCCGATAATCCACACACATTCGTACTTTCCCATCTTTCTTAGGGACCGGTACAATGTTGGCAACCCATTCTGGGTACCGAGCGACGGCCAGAAAACCAGCGTCAAATTGCTTCTTCACTTCTTCTTTTATCTTCAAGGATGTTTCGGGCTTCATCCTTCTCAGTTTCTGCTTTACCGAGGAACACTCAGGATTTAGAGGTAATCGGTGTTGTACAATGTCAGAACTCAAACCGGGCATATCTTGGTATGACCAAGCAAAGATGTCTTGGTAGTCTCTTAGCAGGATTATTAATTCTTCACGGATAGGTGCGGTAATACCTGTGCCTATCTTTACTTCCCTTTTTCCACTGCCAACTCCCAAGTCTACAAGTTCAGTTTCTTCTTGATGAGGCCTCATTTCTTGGTCCTCATGGGCGACTATCCTTTCTAATTTTGGGGGAAGTCTCACATCCTCGTTCCCTTCATCTTCCATTTGATTTGTTTCTTGCTCGAAGTTGATAGGCGGGTCCCAGGTATTAGTACCTTCGGGGGACTCGTCATCGGATCTGCCGTTTCAGAAATAAAGAAGTAAACATGCAAATGAATAAGAATGGGTAGAGACGTAGGAACAGATGAAGAAAGATCCTTGTATTATAAATTCAAAAAAACAAAAGACACAAAGCCTTAACAAAAGAAAAACTCTAAAGCCTAGGCCCAACTATAGAGCTTTTAAAACCGTAAAGGTTTACATTATGCTCGCTGCGTAAATGTCGGGGCGTTCCTCCACTCGCCAATTTCCCAGCCGGAAATCAGGAGGGCATGGTCATACCAAATCCAATGTACTCGGAACATCATCTTCGTATATCGCGACCACTTGACCTTCGTCTCCCAAACCTGCGCTTATAAAGCTTCTACTTATGTGGCAGGGTGGGCTTCCTTCATTTTCTTGTCTCAACCGCGAGCTTTGACCACCGCTCTTCCTTCCCGCGATGCTTCTCTTTATATCTGCCTGAGTGGGCTTATAGCCTAAACCATACTTCCCACGATTTCCTTTGGCATTTATCAGGCTAGTTATGCCGCCGTTGTCTTTGCCTAAACCCATTCCGGGTTCGTAACCGTTCCCCAACATAACTCGGGCCATCATTACTGCTGCATCGGACAGGCAAGGCTGCCCAGAGAAGGAGTCCACGGAGGAAATGCTTACCACCTCAAAAGACTGGAAAGCAGTTTCTAATGACTCCTCTGCGGCTTCCACATAAGGCATAGAGGATGGGCAGCTCACCAAGATGTCTTCCTCGCCTGACACGATGACCAGATGCCCTTCCACTACGAATTTCAACTTTTGGTGGAGTGTAGAGGGAACAACTCCCACTGAGTGGATCCACAGGCGCCCCAACAAAAAGTTGTAGGGGGGGTTAATATCCATTATCTGGAAGGTAACTTGACAGGTGTGAGGGCCTATCTGTACTGGGAGATCGATCTCTCCCCTAACCTCTCAGCGGGTGCCGTCGAAGGCACGAACCACCATTGAACTCGGCTTTAAGTGGGAGGCATTGAATGGTAATTTCTCCAAAGTGCTCTTAGGCATCACGTTTAAACTGGAACCATTATTGATGAGCACTTTGGCTACGATATGGTCCATACACTTGACTGATATGTGCAAAGCTTTATTATGCCCTCTCCCCTCGGCGGGGATTTCTTCTTCGGCGAAGGCGAGATGGTTGTTGGCAGTGATATTATTGACCAGCCCTCCGAAACCTTCTACCGAGATGTCTTGGGCCACGTGGGCCTCGTTCAGAACTTTTACTAGCAGAGCCCGATGAGGCTCGGAGCTTATGAGTAACTCCAACAGCGAGACCCTGGCCGGGGTTTTGTTGAGCTGTTCGATAACCTTGAATTCGCTCTGCTGAATTATACGGAGGAACTCACTAGCTTCCTCTAGTGAAACCTCTTTTTTACCCCTTCGAAGTGAGGGGTGCTTCGTCATCTTGTTCCTCCACCACTTTTGCTTTCCCCTTGACGTTTGCGGGTTGGACTGGTAGGTCCGCGGGTGCAAACACACGACCACTACGGGTCACACCACTCAGTCCCGTGATATTTGTTACCTTAGCCGACAACGAGCTAACGTCGGTGGCTTCTTCTTCCTTCCCCCTCGGAGGTGTATATCTCCATGGGACTGCGTGGCTATTTTGGTATGGGAAAGGAACAGGTTTAGTTGCTAAGGGGTGTCCGGGCTTTTGCGAAGCTATGCCCTTGGTGAAGTATATCACCAAGGGTTTGGGCTTCGCAACACTGCTCCCATCCGTGGACTGCATGCATATATGCTGCTCCTCTCTTCCTTCGCTGCTAACTTCCAGTCGACCTTGATCTATCATTTGCTGTAACAATTCCTCTAGTCCCAAACATGTTTCGATGTCATGCAGCTCGCCGGAATGCAGTAAACAGGAATCCTCCTTACGCCCACTATGAGGAATCACACCTCCCTTTTGTAGGGCCTCAAAGATAAACCTCCTAGGGGTTGCCACATCCTTTAAAGGTTTAGACCTGCACGGCCTATCAGACTCAACGGCGTTAACCGCTCCCCCTCCATGATTGGCGAGCGGGTTGGTTCTCACATTGGGCCGATCCTCTTGGAAAGTCAGCCATCCAGCATCTATCAAATGTTGGACCTTGTATTTAAGGGCCAAGCATTTTTCAATGGCCGGGACACCCCTATGGTACTTGCAAGTTGCGTTAGGGTCATACCTCTTTGGGAAAGGGGGTTGGAGGACCTTTCCGGGAGTTACCACGGCCAAATGGTTGGCGATGAGGGACGGCAAGAGGTCTTCGTACGTCATTGGGAGTGGGGTGAATTCTTGAAATGGCCTCGGAGGGAAGTTCCTTGTTGTGTTGGAATTACCGGCCGGGCGAGTTGTGTTCGGAGTTGGAACTTGGGGAGCTTCCCTCTGGGTGGGTGCCTTAGGCTGCACAGGTGCTGAACTAGAGGCGTTCCCGGTATGAGCCGAGAAGCTCGGGTGATGTTGCGCGTACTGATGGGTACCATGAGGTGTCTGCGGGGGTTTGACCCACGCGGGCGTTGAAGAGATGGCATGGGCATCTCCTTCCTTCCTTTTTGCCCCTGTTGTCCCGATTCTTTTGGCATTCGCACTCGTGGAGGAAACGTAGTCGAACTTTCCTCTTTTCAACCCCACCTCGATTCTTTCCCCGGGGAACACTAGGTCCGCGAAGCTGGACGGCATGTAACCTACTAGCTTCTCATAGTAGAACACTGACAGAGTGTCTACCATCATGGTGATCATCTCTGTCTCAACCATGGGAGGAGCCACTCGTGCCGCCAGGTCTCTCCACCGCTGTGCGTATTCTTTAAAGGTTTCGCCCTTTTTCTTGAACATATTCTGCAGCTAAGTGCGATCGGGAGCCATATCGGAATTATACTGATATTGCCTTAGGAAGGCAGTAATCAGATCCTTCCAAGTACGGATACGGGAAGCTTCCAAATTAGTGTACCAAACTACCGCGGCTCCGGCCAAGCTATCTTGAAAAAAGTGTATTAATAGCTTCTCATCCTTACAGTATGCGCCCATCTTGCGACAGTACATCTTGAGATGGTTCTTGGGACAAGTCGTCCCTTTATACTTGTCGAAGTCCGGTACTTTGAACTTCGGGGGGATAACAACATCGGGTACTAAGCAAAGATCTGTCATGTCTGCGAACGGATAGTCCCCAAATCCTTCCACGGCCCTCAATCTCTCCTCGAGGAGATCGAGCTTCCTCCTTTCTTCAGTTGTCGGGGGCGGTCCTTCCGTGGACAAAACTATTGGTTGTGTCGTGATGTTGGGCTGAGGCAACGTGCTGGGTGCCGGCCCTTCGGGGATCGGGGGATAGAACTCGACATCCCTTCGAGCATAGTCTTGAGGGTCTTTGTGGACCTCGTCAGGCTGTTGAGGAGGCTCTCTTTCAAGGATGGGAGAAGCAATATGGCCCGCATCGTCTTGCAGGACGGGTGGTGAGTAGTTGGGCGGCAATACATAAGGGTAAGCCGCTCGGTTGTATCCCAGATGAGGGTTGCCATCGTGCCCCAGTGTGTCCCTTCCCCATCCTATTATGTTTGAGGGAGGATGGTGCGCAGTTGCCAAGAGAGTTGGGTCTGCTTCGGCAGCCGAATTGACAGCGGCAGCGGTGGCCACGTTTTTCTCCATGAGCTGCCTCATTCCTAACATGGCCTCCATCATGGAAGCCATCTGTTCTTTCAGAGCCGACATGTCGGCTTTCATCTGTTCCTGTGTCTCCTCTTGATCACCCATCGTTCTAGATTTGGATCTGGTGCGATAGGGATGCCTTGTGGCGCGTTTAGTTATGGTGTTTTTCCCTAAAAAACCAAACGTGAGGAGTGGGTAAAGAAAGAAAGAATGCATGCTAGAGATAAAATGCAGGAGTGATTTGATTCGCACAAGCTTTTTAAAGTAGAAACATGGGACCAACTCATTTTATTTCAGAAAGTCGTATCTAGTGAAGGTCTGAGAGACCATACAAGTTTTCTAGCGATTTCTAATTATGTGGGCCATTAAGTCTATCATATGCTGACAATAGCCGAGAAGCCCATGAATTTCTTCAGGGGCGGAGTAGGTGTCCGCCATTGCCTTGGCCTTGGCTAACAATCGGGGAAGTTCTTGACTCCCGTTCAAGGTAAGAGCAAACCGATCCATCCACATGGTTGCCTCTTGGTGTAAAGAGTCGATCACCTTTCCTCTAGCCTCTTTTTCCGCGTATACTTGGGCATACTCGTCCACGACCCTATGCTCGTGGGCCGTGGCTAGACCTAACTCTTCTTGGTACTTGGCGATGATAGCTAGCATGTTGGTCTCCGTCTCGCATAAACGCTGAGACAAGCTCCTTTTGGACCTTGAACAGGCAACTAACTCCTCTTTCAAGACCATGCTATGTGCTCGCGACTGGTCCCTCTCTTCCCTTCGCAGCATGAGTTCATTGTTGCTACCCCACAGAGCTCCGCGAAATTTGTTACGGCCATACTCTTCCTTGCGAGCCCTCTTGGTCTCTTGTTCAAGGGCTTTTGCGGTAGTTGCATTCTCTTCCCGTAATCCGGCACACTCCTTCCGGATGTGTGTAGCGGCCAACTTGAACTTCTCCTTGGCAAGTTTCGCCTTTCCTAACTCGCTTTTGAGAGCTTGGACTTCTTCGTCCTCTTCCGGTGCTTCAAAACTCTCTTCGCTGACGACTTTTAACTTGGCGAGTCAATCTAAACCTCGTATATGAACTTTCAGCCATTCATGGTAACCACCAATGATGCCATTACAAACGCCCCTAAGTTCTTGATCTTTCCTTAACGGGGTTTCCCATGCCTTATGGATTCTTTGTATAGCCTTGAAATTTTGCGCGCCGAAATCCCTCACAAGGAAAGGAGACATGCTTTCTTCCATCGGTGCTCCCCTCATGGGGTACCCTAGTTGTCTTATAGCGAGCGCGGGATTGTAGTTAATACAACCCCTCGTTCCTATCAGCGGAATGTTTGGGTACCCTCCACATGAGAAAAGGACTCCCTCCTTTCCTTCCTTCCATTGGGGGAACCAATTGATTGTTCTACCTCCTATCCCAGCCAAAAGCTGGTCCCAATCTATTCTTCTCTTTTCAGTACACGAGCGATGGCTCTGGAGCGGACATGGATGCCTCGTGTCTTGCTGGAACAGGTGTGAAACCAACCAAACACAGAGGGTGGGCAAGCAACAGATGATCCGTGCGCTACTCTTTTCGCACCTTCGGTTAAATGTGTCAAATAAATCTGCCAAGACAGCTACCACCGGACTTTCCTTGCTATGGTGGTATGCAAGGAAAGCGTCAATTGCTGCTAGGTCCACCAAACCATCTACGTTTGGAAAGAGGACGACCCCAAAAATTAGCAAAGCTAACACATCCATAAACGGGACCCAATCTCCTTGATTGGCCATACCCCTCGCCTTGTCTTCTAGGTACTTCTGTGGTAGGCCCACTATGCCGTTTCGAGTCTGTTTTATGCGGTCCAAACCTCTTGCGGAATCCTTGACCACAGTTGCAATTCTGCTCAAAGAGGGGAGACACCCGGAGGAAAGGTATGGTTTTCTTCCCCCGAGAGGACATCCTAGAATTTCCTCAAATTCTTCAATGGTTGGTACCAATTGGAAGTCTCCGAACGTGAAGCATCTCAAAGGCTGGTCGTAGTATTGGGTGAGTGATGCAATGGCTTCTATGGATACCTCTGCTATGGTCAACTCTAAGATCTTTCCGTAAGTCTTGCAGAAGGCTTGCATTTGGAGAGGTTCCATCAACCGCCCTAATTCCTTGATGCTGGTGGTATCTAGGCCTTTAACCTTGACTTGGTAAAACCTCTTGCCGGTTTGATTTGTCCCCATGCTTACTAAAGTGAGACAAAAAGCTGGTGCAAATCAAAACTCCGATATCTCATGGGTGGAATGGATGAATGCATGAAGGAATGCATATGACACAGATGTAATTTAAGAATGCGGGTGCCCGGGACATTGTCTCCTTCTTAGACACAACGTCTAGGGGTAGCAAAGTGCCCCAACGTATGTATTTAAAACGGTGACCCGGACCCTCCGTTGATTTGTCTATAGAGGGGATCAAGACAGAACCCATATGCGATGCATATGCAAAAGGCGCAATGCGGGAGTATGACAATATTCACTGAACATAAGCAAAAGGGTATATGATACTTATGCATGGCAGTGTGAAAAATGGCACGCAGCGTGTTTGCTCCATGCCCCTATTTAAGGGACCTATAAGGGAGAAAGCTAACTAGGCATTTAGTGATAACTCCCAAGGTAGTCATATCTCTCTTGATGGTTTCTAGAGGTATTATCCCCTTCGAAGAACATACAGCAGCAGTAGGGACTACTAGCAACAATATGTTTTCAAAGAGGAAAACTCTAGATGAGGGTTCACTGTAATCAAGCAAGTCGGAGACCTAGCATGATCACAGATTCACCTCCACTCCTTATGTTCCTATGAACCCGGGTATAGGGCCCTTTTTCAACTCACAGTGTGTGCAAATAGTGTTGGTGTTTGTGTGCATCAAATGAATAAATATTTACCTCATGCATACATTTTGAAACGCACTACAAGCAACAAAGATTTTATATACACAAGAACATAATGAAGGGAAACCAACAAAGGAGTAAGTCATGGTAAAGCATTGCACAAGATTAAATGACCTAACTCTCTAAAAACAGATCCCCAGTGGAGTCGCCAACTGTCGCAACCTACCCTTCGGCGGGAGGGCGACGCGTGACTCGCGGGATGCGTGTTCCACGAAAGGAATACGCGCGGAGTTGCCACCAACGTTTATTTGAGGAAAACGTCGGAAAAACCGGAAAAGACGCGATCTACGAACTTTTAAGTGGAAGGCTCGGGAGTTGTATTTACGCACGGGGAAGGTATTAGCACCCCACACGTCCGTCCCAAGGGACGGCAGCCTTTAATCGAATGTGCAAACATGACTTTGATTTTTTATGTTCCCTTTTTATGTCTTTATATCCTTTATACCCTTTTTATATTTTTGCACTTTTTGTGGTCGACAAGGGTGTTTCCCTTTGCTCCTACGTATTCCTCAATTGCGATGAGGAAATCAGACCTACGTAGTTCTTTCTTATGCGTGAATCAAGTGATTTGTTTTTACTTGAAAGGTGATCATTTTAAGACGTTGGACCTTAAAAATGATCCTTTTTACTTAGTAAGACATTGAAATGATAAACTTTCAAAAACCTATTTTTGTGGACGAGCTTGACTAGGCGAGTTGATTTTAGCCTTAGTTTCACTTTAGTTATTAGTCAATTCAATTAAGAATGAGAAATCCCAAAGAGAAAACGTCCGATTGATTTTCCGCTTTATTTTACTAAAAGAAATTTTTTGATTATTATATTATTATTTTACCTCTTTTTTGATTTCCAACGTGGTTACGGCACGACCGAACGGTCGAAATTCATTTTAACCGAAGTTAACGGATAATATAATTCAAACGATCGGTGGAAATTTATTTTATTTTTAGGTTAAGCGAGAAATGACTTAAATAAAATGGCTTAAGCATGCCAAAAGGGGTACGGAAAGTAAATGAAAACGAGAAGGAAAATACACGAAACACAATGTGGACCACCACGGGTACATAGAATGAATCGAAAAGCTTGGTTCGAGGTACTTACCCGTTGAAGACCGAAAAACGATGAAGAAAGAATGAAGAGCGTCGAAGAACGGTCGAAAACCTTCGCGAAATCACTCACAGAAACGTTACGGAAGCGCCTCGGCTTGGATTTTCTTCACGGAAACAATTTTTCTAAGCAAATTCGAAAGAGAGAGAAGTGCCTAAGGGGCTGAACCCTTTTCCACTTCACTTCTCCCCCTATTTATAGAAAATTGGGGGAGAAGCTTGCCACCCAGCTCGCCCAGGCGAGCAGGGTTGCTTCCTCCATAAGCAACAGCCTTCTGGAGGAATCTTCTGGAGGGCCCAAGTGGGCCTGGTTGCTATTTGCACTCCCATTTTTACTAAGTACACCCCCTGCCTTTTTTTTGGTGATTCTTTTTTCGTAAAGTTACGGAAACTTACGAATTTCGTAACGATACTTGTTTTCTTTCCGTAATGTTACGGAACCTTGCGGATTACATAATCATCCCCTTTTTGACTTACGGAATGTTACGGAACCTCACTAATTGTGCAACGATGCTTCCATTTGATTTCTGGTGTGTCACGGAACCTTATGGATTGTGCATCAATATTTTCTTTTGTTTTCCGGCATGTCCCGGAATTTCACAAATTGCCTAATGATGGGTGCCAAGCACCTCACAAGGACCAAACAAAAGTTGCATGTCATCAAGCAAAGGTCCCCGGACGAAATTAGGGTATGACACTTACCTTCATTGCTTTCAAGTTTTGTAACAAAATGGCCTTTCATTGGAGGTGTGTTGGGAGCCTCCAATAGGTTACCAAACTTCCATTTGTGTGTAATAATTTTAGGAAATTTTTCCTTAGGATAGTGAGTGTTTTGTTGGGAACCTTGAATGTGGTCATCCAAACACTCTTAGGATTCGCCTAGTTTACATTTCTTGCTTACTTTCATATCTTATTTCCTTTACCTTCCATTGTCAAACCGCCTAGATAGCTTTCCTTTTACCAATTAGTTTTTTACCTTATCTTTCACACCTCTTTTAGTGTTTATTTTTGGCTAGTTTCAACCATAGTTTCTTTTACCTTTTGTTTTCAAACCTCCAACAAGAAAGAACCACAACTTAGGAACCAACATGAGTCATCATTCATCTAGTGTTAATGGCAAGGGTACTAGTCATAAAGACCCTTTATCTAGAATCTTAGATGAGTTGAGTTCCCTCAAGTTATGGAAAGAAAAACAAGAGAGAAAAGAAAAAGAAAAAAAAAAGAGTGGAAGAAATAAGTCAAGATGAAAGAAAGAAAATAAGAGAGGAAGAAAGAAGAAAAATAATGAAAGAAATGGAAAGAGAAAAACATGCCTCCTATAGTGGTCATAACTCTTGTAAGAGCCTAAGTGAAGAACTTCGCGACTATTATGAAGGAAGGCATCGGTCACATCTTAGACCTCACTCCCATAGGAGAGAAAAGGAAAGAAAGCCTCAAGGGGCTAACATTAACCTCCCATACTTCCATGGGAAGGACAATGTAGAGGCTAACTTAGATTGGGAAATAAGGGTAGAGCAACAACTTAAAAAGAAGTCTACTTCAAAATCTTATGGCTCTCACTCTTATCCAAAGAAAGACCAAGGTCAAGGCATCTCAGGGGTGATACCTTCTAAGCCCAAAGATGATAAGGGGAAGACGATAGAAAAGCAAGCCCCTAAGGCTAGTATGCAAGAGAAAACTAGCTCTATAAAGTGCTTTAAATGTCTTGGAAGAGGACACATTACTTCTCAATGCCCCACCACAAAAACCATGATTATGAGGGGCCAAGACATTTATAGTAGCCAAGATGAGGCTACTACTTCACCTTCCTCTAGTGAAAGTGAAGAAGCAAAAGGGGAAAAATCTAGTGAAGAAATCTACCCCCAAGAAGAAGAACAACCATTAGTGGTTAAAGAGAAGTGTAAGGAGGTAAGTGTCTCCTCCAAGAGTTTAGCTAAGAAGGAAACTCATTTTACAATAAAGACAAACATTAAAGAAACTTTCCCTCTTAGACAACCTCCACATTTTCTCTTTTGTAAAAAGACACTTGCTAGCATTGCCTCACCTCTTGGGCTTGAGGTTATTCCTCAAGTAAAGGAGTTGTTGGATGAAGGTTTGGTTCGTAAGAACTTAAATCCTTGTGCTTTGTTGGTGCCCAAAATAGGTATTATTAGGCACCAAATCCCTATAATAAGTGATATGATGAATTTGTTGAGTGTTGCAACCCTCTTTTGTAAAATCAGTCATGCACCCAATGTCTTCATGATTCATGTACATAGGGACTCATTAGGTAGGTTTGTTCTTATTTTTGGTTTCAATACAAACTTAGGTGCTCATATGGGACACCTTAGGTTTGTCATATTTTTTTGTAGGAATAATCAACATAAAAATACAGAAAAAGGTACGCTTTATTGTATTACTTTCCTTAATTTTTTAAATAGTGATCAAGGGGTTCCCAAGGACCCTAAGAGAATAAAGATCATTCCTGATTGGCCCACTCCACCAAGTATAAGGGAAATCTGGGGCTGCCATGACTTAACAAACTTTTACAAAAGGTTTGTCCCATATTTTTCTATACTTGTAGCACCACTCATTGAGTTGGTGAGGACCCATGTTCTCTCATGGGAAGATGTCCATGAAAGGAGTTTTCAGACCTTACCCTACTCTAACATACCCAACACCACTAATACATATGTTTTTATTCTTTTTACAGGTGTCAAGGGAAGGAGCCCAGAGTATCAAGAACCTCAGGATTTGAGGTCAAATCCTTTCCAAGGTGGAGGGGATGATGCAATCCTACCCCCTAAGGGTATTGGATAGAAGACTCCAAGAGGTTTGGGCTAGAGCTACTAAAGAAGGCCCTAGGGTTCTCATGAACCTTAGAGTAGATTTTTGAGCCCATGGGTCAAGGTTGGATCCACTCTTCTTTGTAAATATTAGAATAGGTTTTTCCTTCTTTTGGGCCTTGTATTTTGACCATTCTACTAGTATAGGGTTTTAGCCTTGTATTTCAGGGCATTTTGAGTAGTCTTTGTAGTAGGGACTTTTTTTTGTATTTTCATGTATTTTGTCAAGGAGGTGAGCTTAGTTTTTAGATGGGTGTGTGTAGCTAAGCTCTAGCTTCTCAAGGAAGTTTTCTCAAAGAAGCTTCTTAAGGAAGTTTTCTTAAGAAAGCTTCTCAAGGAAGCTACCTAGTCTATAAATAGAAGCATGTGTAACACTTGTTGTAACTTTGATGAATGAGAGTCTTGTGAGACATACTTCAAAGTTCCACTTCTCTACCTCTTTTATTCCTTCAATTTCGTGCTCCCCCCTCTCTCTTTCTCTCCCTCTTTCTTTTCCTCCATTGAAGCATCCTCTCCAAGCTTCTTATCCAAGGCTCATCTTGGTGGTGAAGCTCCTTCTTCCATGGCTTATTCCCTAGTGGATGGTGCCTCCTCTCACCTCTTCTCCTTTGTCTTCCGCTGCATCTCCATGGTGGAAAATCACCATTAAAGGACCTCATTGAAGCTCAAAGATCCAGCCTCCATAGAAGCCCCACAAGCAAGCTTCCATCATACACGCCCTCGCCTTTGTAGGGCTACACGCCCTCACCTTTAGAGGACTACACGTCCTCGCCTTTAGAAGGCTACGCACCCTCGCCTTCAGAAGACTACACGTCCTCACCTTCAAAGGACTGCACGTCCTCACCTTTATAGGGCGGCACGCCCTCACCTTCGGAGGGCTGCACACCCCTTCGCTTTTAGAGGGCTACGCGTCCTCACTTTCAGTGGGCTCCACATCCGCACCATAAGAGAATTTAAGGTCCTCTGCCCTTAATGCTTAATCGAGACTTGTGCTCTCGGTTAAGGGGCCAGTAGTTTCCTGTTATCAGCTCCTGGGCCACCCCCTGATATTGGAGGGCGCCAACTATGCGAGCACAGCCAGAGAGGGAGGCTATCACGCAGCTACTATGCATACCGGGGCAAGATTTCACCCGTGCCACTGCAAAGAGACGAGTGTGGATCATGCGCACCAACATGACCACTCTTACACAGATATGGATGACGTTGCTACTTAGCAACATTCTGCCCAGCAACCATGTCATACCCTAATTTCGTCCGGGGATTATTACTAGATAACATGCAACCTTTGATTGGCCGCTTCTAGATACTTGGCACCCTTTGTTGCACAATATGTAAGTCCCGAGACGCGCCGGAAATCAAAAGGAAGCAGTGTTATACGATCCGTGAAATTCCGTAATGTGGCGGAAACCAAAAGGAGGTGTTGTTGCGTAATCCGTGAGTTTCCGTAACTTCTTCGAAAGCTAAAAAAGAGTAAATATATGATTCATAAGGTTTCGTAGCCTTACGGAAAGAAAATAAGTATCATTACGAAATTCGTAAAGTTTCGTAACGTTACGGAAAAAGAATCACAAAAAAAAAAGCAAAGGGGGGTGTATTTAGTAAAATAGGCGTGCAAATAGTAATTTTCGAATCTAGGCCCTTCTAGGGGTTTCTGGGCAATTTCTTGCTTAAGGTGGAAGCAACCTAGCTCGCCTGGGCGAGCTAGGTGGCAACCACCTCCCCCGTTTGGTTAAAAAAAGGATTTCGGGGCTTCCGGGACACCCGTAATGCTTCCGTCAAATTCCCATAACCCTAAATAAGCATATTTCACTTAATACGGGTAAGAGGGAAGAGAAAAAAGGAAGAAAATCAAGTCCTATGTGCTTCCGTAAGGCTTCCGTAACTTTTCTGTAAATTACGAAAGTGGGGGTGAACTTATCAAAATTGGGGGGTGCAAATAGCAATTTCGAAATTTTGAGTTGGCCCATCCAGAATGTTTTTTTGAAGCTGGATTGCTTCTAGAGGAAGCAACCTAGCTCGCCTGGGCGAGCTGAGCGGCAACCTCCTCCCCATTTCTCCTATAAATAGGCTGAAGGGGGTTGTTCTAAGGATCCCGGATCCCCCTGGTGAGGTATTTGAGCTGTTTTGGGTGAAAACAATTGTTTCCGTGAAGAAAATCCAAGCCGAGGTGCTTCTGTAACGCTTCCGAGATGTTTCCGTATGCAAATCCGTGAAGGTTTTCCTCCGTTATTCACCATTCTTCATCCGTTCTTCGTTCTTCAACGGGTAAGTTTCCAAATCGAGCTTTTCAATTCATTCTATGTACTCGTGGTGGTCCCCATTTGTTTTGTGTACTTTTATTCTCGTTTCATTTACTTTGCATACCCCCTTTTGACGTGCTTCAATCATTTATTTAAGTCATTTCTTGCCTAATCAAAAAATAAAATAAATTTCCACCGATCATTTGATTTGTAATATACGTGAATTTCAGTTAAAATGAATTCCGGCCGTTCGGTCGTGCCGTAACCACGTTGGAAATCAAAAAAGAGGTAAAATAATAAATATAATAATCAAAAAATACCTTTTAGTAAAATAAAAGCGGAAAAATCAATCGGACGTTTCTCTTTGGGATTTCTCGTTCTTAATTGAATTGACTAATAACTAAAGTGAAACTAAGGCTAAAATCAACTCGCCTAGTCAAGCTTGTCCACAAAAAAAAAGTCACTAAAAAAGGTTTGAAAGTTTATCATCTCAGTTTTCCTTATCAAGTAAATGGATCATTTTTAAGGTCCAACGCCTTAAAATGATCACCTTTCAAGTAAAAAGAATCGCTTGATTCACGCTTAAGAAAGAACTACGTAGGTTTGATTTCCTCATCGATGGAGGGTATGTAGGAGCAAAAGCCCCGCTTTTGTCGACCTCAAAAAATAAAAAGAAATAAAAGTTAAGGTAATACAATTTCCACAATTCTAAAAAATAGGTTGTTGTCCTTTGAGACAAACGTGAGAGGTGCTAATACCTTCCTCAAACGTAAATACAACTCCCGAACTTAGAATTTTCATTTTGATCGGTTCCCTTCGGTTTTTCTGACGTTTTCCACAAATAAACGTTGGTGGCGACTCCGCGCATCTTTCCTCCTTTGGAAAGCGCACCCGTGAGCCTCGCCTCGCTCGCCCGCGAAAGGGCATGTTGCGACAGTTGGCGACTCCACTGGGGACTTTTTGTGAGTTAGGCCTATTTTAAGGAATTGTGGATTTGTGAAACTTTGTGTGTGCATTTATTGAACTGTGTAAAATGTAAATAACTGTTGTCTATTTCACATTCTTTACACTGCATTCTAAGCACCCACGGGTTTGAGTAGAAATGGGGCCCTATACCGGGTTCATGGGAATCTAGGGGTGGAGGTGAATCTATGATCATGCTAGGTCTCCGACTTGCTTGATAATAGTGAAACCTCGTCTAGTGTCCATAAATGCATTCATATCGTGCATCACGTAAGCATCTCTTCATGGCATCATAATGAACACAACGTTCCTACATTTGTTCGTTACATATTCCAGCATCACATTTTGCATGAGTCATTGCATCATCATGCATATGTGTTCAACAAACTTTTTTTGATCTACAAATTGCATACTAATTGTTTTCATGTTTGCTCATGTGTGACCCTTGCGTTTTCCCCTGCAAGACAAAAACAAAAAAGAAAGCGCGAAAATTCACGTTGCATTGCATATATTCGGTACCATGAGCCAACCGTGTTGGGATCATAAACCCATTTCTAAAATTAAAAAAAAAAACACACAAACAACAAAACAAAATGATTGAGCGTGGTACCTAATGCGTGGTTAATTAAGAAAGGATGTCTCTTCGGGCATCTCAATCTCATAATTACATTTTCCATGCGTAGCATGCGTATTCTCGAGTCTTTCATCCCTATGAAATGTTGTTGAAGTATTGGCAATCAAAATTGCCATTCCCTGGGTTATGGGGTTGAACCAAGCTCGTGCTTTTACGAAAAGGTTCATCAAGTCAAGTTGAACCATGGAAGTAACCATCTTGCAAAAATTGGGGCAAAAGATGGATCGTGTTACATCATTTCTTCGTCTACTGCCAAACACATTTAGGGCTGTCGATGTCCCTGTTACTTCCAGTTTCACCTTGACGGAGATGTCATGGACCATGTTGAAAATCTAAATTGATTCAACCCCATATCCAGTGTAAAAATTTGCAATACTTCAACTATGCATCATTCGCATACATCCATGTTGTTCATTGGTTGCATTGCTCATTGCATTCTTTCCTTGAAAAAAAAAAGAACTTAATCATTGTTATAAAAAAAGAAAAAAAAAACATGCTTTACGGTGCCCTCACCAAACTTGTGCTAGAGCTAGAGTAATGGGTGAAGTAGAGGAGATACAAGAGAAGATGAAGGCCGACATGGAGGCCATGAAAGAGCAAATGGCCACTATGATGGCCATGATGAGCATGAGGAAGATAATGGAAGCCAATGCGGTTACAATTGCCGCTACCAGCACTGTTGCTAAGGTGAACCCGATGCCCCCATCTGGCCTCAACCAAATGAATCATCCAACCTTAGATATGGTAGGCAAAGATTTGGGAAGTAGGGGCGGCCCCCATTATGCGCAAAACAAGCATGCCTTCCCACCATATGGCTTGCCTCCCAACTATATGCCACCCAATGTGGCGTACACTCCCAATAAGAATGTCAATAACTCCACTCCTATACCCATTGAGAGCCAACAACCCCAAACTGATCATGCACATGTCTCTTAAATCGTGGGGGAGACACATGAAATTCCCCACCACAATCTAGCCGACTTCGAGCCTTGCCTCGGATATGCCACTAAAGGGCAAGCAGTTGGTGGTATACCCCTGCAAAACACTTTGGAGTGTCCTCAGTATCACCCACAACTACACCTCTTGCATTCCACAACAAGTAAAAACCCTCATGCTATGGCAGAAATGGGAAAGTTGGATCATCTAGAGGAAAGGCTCAGGGCCATTGAAGGAGGTGAAGATTATGCCTTTGCTAACCTAGAAGAGTTGTTCCTAGTACCCAATATCATCACCCCTCCCAAGTTCAAGGTGCTGGACTTTGACAAGTACAAGGGGACTACTTGCCCCAAGAACCATCTAAAGATGTATTATCGGAAGATGGAGGCATACGAAAAAGATGAGGAATTGCTGATACATTCCTTCCAAGAAAGTCTTACTGGGGTAGCTGTTACCTGGTACACTAACTTGGAACCTTCCCGAGTCCATTCTTGGAAGGACCTAGTGGTTGACTTCGTTAGGCAGTGTCAGTATGATGTCTTCGGATAGGATTCAACTACAGAACATGTGCAAAAAGGGGGCACAAATCTTTCAAAAGAATACGCCCAAAGGTGAAGAGACCTGGCAGTTCTAGTGACACCTCAATGACGGAGAAAAAATGATGACAATGATAGTAGACACATTACGAGTTTGAAAAGATGGTGGGCTATACATCTTCAAGCTTTGATGATGTGGTCTTCACCGATGAAAGGATCAAAGTAGGTCTAAAAAGAGGCAAATCTGATCATCATGCTTTGATACATGCCAAAAAAAAACTAGGGCAAATGAAGAGGGTGAGAATGAGGGAGAAGCCCATGCTGTGGCTGCCATTCCTATACAGCCATGTTTCCCACCAACCCAACAATGTCATTACTCAGCCAATAACAAACCTTCTCCTTACCCACCGCCTAGTTATCCACAAAGGTCATCCCTAAATCAACCACAAAGTCTGTCTACCGCACTTCCAATGACGAACACCACCTTTAGCACAAACCTAAAACACCAACCAAGAAATGAATTTTGCAGCAAGAAAGCCTTAGAATTCACCCCAATTCCAGTGTCCCATGCTTACTTGCTCCCATATCTACTTGATAATTCAATGGTAGCCATAACCCTAGCCAAGGTTCATCAACCTCCATTTCTCTGAGAATACGACTCGAACGCAACTTGTGCTTGTCACGGAGAAGTCCTGGGGCGTTCCATTGAGCATTGTAGGGCTCTGAAGCGTAAGGTGCAAGGTCTAATTGATGTTGGCTGAAATTTGAGGAGAATCGTGTGTAAATCCTGACATTGACAAGAGATGCCACACATGGGGCAATTTTGAAAGCTGTTGTTAGATGTCTCTAAATGACTCATCAGGATTTTCAAGTTTGTACCATTATTGTAAACCACAGTTACAATGTTAAATGAAATGGATAAAGTTGATATCTTTGTCCCTCATCCTCTCACAAACGCATCTTTGCTTATTCAACTTTCATCGGAATGTGAGTGCAAGCCATTGGTCTGTTTGCTCAAGCGACATGTGCTCCTGAGTTTGGACTTCCAAGACCGTTCAATAAGAGATTACCCGTCTTGCACGTTGGTGGGGGTGCCGTAAAACAACGAGTAAAGTTCAAAACAAATAAGTTTAAAAAAAAAAACAAAAAAAAAGCATTTGATTGACTGTGTTTTCAAGACGTTCATGTAACCTCATTTTATCATTCCGGAAAGTTTGTCTTTTTAGAGAGAAGTGAGTTATCAAGAATAGGATGTTGGACAAATGGCCTTAGTTACCTTAAGAAAAAGGGGGGTTGAATTAAGATACGAAGATTATTCCCCAATTAAACTTTCACTCTCTCTTTTCGGATTAACAATGCACCCTTAAACATGAATTACTCAAAAGACAATTCAAAATAAACTTCTTTAAAGCAAAAGATAAATAACAATAAATAAAAGAAGTTTAAGGGAAGAGAGGAATGCAAACTTGATTTATACTGGTTCGGCCACTTCCCGTGCCTACGTCTAGTCCTCAAGCAACCCACTTGAGATTTTCCACTCTCTTTGTAAAACTCTTTTTACAAAGTCTGAACCACACAGGGACAACCCTTCCCTTGTGTTCAGGAATCCTCTACAACAAGAGACCCATGGTCTCTTAATCCCTTTTCAGAAATAAGAAGAAGAGAAGAAGAGATCTCTCTTAAAAGAGATAGATTGTACAATGAAGATCAATCAAAATTCCTTATTGAATATACAAGTGGTTGACCAAGGAATCTTTTTGAGAGGATAAGACATTTCAGTTCAGAAAAAGTCGTAATCTTTTGAGAGGATAAAACTTTTTGGGCAATGAAAACTCTCTTTAAATTCGTGTTTCCAAGTCACATATAAATAGACCTTTGATGGCCATTCATAAACCATTTGAATAGATGTGACTCTTGGGAATTATATTCTGAAAATCCCCTCTGGTAATCAATTACAAGACTTGTGTAATCGATTACAAGTTTTAAAAATTTGAATTAAAATGTTCAATAAATTGCTGGTAATCAATTACCATCCATGTGTAATCAGTTACACGTTATAAATTTTGAATTCAAATTTCTAGTGACTGTTATAAACATCTTCAGCTGCTGGTAATCGATTACCAGAGAGAAAATCTCAATTTGAAATGATAGAACTCTTTGGTCAAACCTTTTGTTTTTTCAATTTGGAAACTTCTTCCTAAACATTCTAGAGATCAACTTGATCATATATTTTGATTTTCTTGGATTCTTGTCTTGAATAAAACTTAGAAGCACTTGATCCCTTAGCATCATCAAGACATCAAAACATCTTGCTTCTACATAGGAGTCATTTGACTTAATCCATCAACTGAAAAATCCTTCAACTATTTCTCGTCCTTGGAAAATTCTTTTTGCAAGAATCAACTGCTTCTTTCATTCTTCCTCACTACGAGGTTGTGAAAACAAGACAACAATTGGTACCTCTAAGCCCTACACTGGGGCAATGAAAGGCACCATGCATAAACCTCAAACGAACCTAGGGGCAGATTAGAAGTTCTCACCCAATAGGTTCCTTGCTACAAGGTCATGACGAAAGACAATGATTGTACCTCAAAGTCTTACACTGGGGCAACGAAAGGCACCATGCAAAAACCTCAAGCGAACCTAGGGGCAGATTAGAAGTTTTCACCCAATATGTTCCCAACTACAAGGTCATGACGAAAGACAACGATTGTACCTCAAAGCCTTACACTGGGGCAACGAAAGGCACCATGTAAAAACCTCAAGCGAACCTAGGGGCAGATTAGAAGTTCTCACCGAATAGGTTCCCAGCTACAAGGTCATGACGAAAGATAACAATTGGTACCTCAAAGCCTTACACTGGGGCAATGAGGGGCATCGTGCATGAGCCTCAAGTGAACATAGGGGCAGATCAAAAGTTCTCACCCGTCGATGTTTTTAAACAAGAAAAAAAAGGAGGGGGAGACAAACCCTGGAATTTCAATAGATGGATTAAACGTCAAACGACTCCATTGTCGTCATTCCAAAATGGTCAAGTGACTAAATCAAACAGAATATACACTCTGAGGGAGTTCCCGGAGAGATTTGCAAAAGATCGGATAAGGTTGCATGAATTATCACCTTTTTCAAAAGGACAGTCAATCTGTGTTTTCCAAAAAAATTAAATCAAAATCAAAATCACAAAATAGGGAAAGAATGTCATGAACATTGTACAACTTTCCATTGCATTGCATTGTTTCATATGAGGTCAGCATTACCAAATTTCACGACAAAGGTTGCATGCATCTGCATCCCTAAAAATCATGTTAACTGCATAGATTTCCTACATCTCGTGTCCAATCTTTTTGGATGACTGGCCCTCTCAATGAGTCGATCTCTTGTTTTCTCATAAAGGTGGACCCTTGGGTACTAGTACCTATCACCTTTAGAGGACTGTATGTCCTCGCCATCAGAGGACTGCACATCCTCGCCTGCAAAGGGCTGCACGCCCTCGCCTTTAGAGGGCTACGCGTCCTCATTTTCAGTGTGCTCCATATCCACACCTTAGGAGAATATAAGATCCTTTTCCCTTAGATGCTTAACCGAGACTTGCACTCCCGGTTAAGGGGCCAGTAGTTTCCTTTTATCAGTTCTTGGGCCATCCCCTGATATTGGAAGGCGACCAACTATGCGAGCACATCCAGAGAGGGAGGCTATCACGCATCTACTATGCATACCGGGGCAAGATTTCACCCGTGCCGCTGCAAAAAGACGAGTGCGGATCATGCGCACCAACATGACCACTCTTACATGGATATGGATGACGTCTCTATTTAGCAACATTCTGCCCAGCAACCACAATGCCAATCTCCCCCTGCAGATGTATCAGTTGGTCTGTGCCGTCATGACATAGGTAAGTATGCACATGGCTCAATTGATTTCTGATGTCATCTATTGTTTGCAGGGATCGCGCCCACAAGACACCCAGTGGACCCGGAGAAGTCCAACAGGGCCCTGGGGTTTCCAGCTCTGGTTATGGGCCTCTGTAGTCCTACAGGGTGCCCGTCCCCCCCAGCGAGGTCATGCTATCGTGACATAGGTAAGTATGCACGTACCTCATTTGATTTCTGATGTCATCTATTGTTTGCAGGGATCGCGCCCACAAGACACCCAGTGGACCAGAAGAAGTCCAACAGGGCCCTGAGGTTTCCAGCTCTGATAACGGGCCTCTGTCAATTCTACGGAGTGTCTGTCGCTCCAACAAGGTCATCAGGCCCCCTACTAATTGAGCTTTCATCAAGAAGTACTACGTCCCCAGGCAGGCGCAGGGCGAAACACCACAGCAGCCTGGGGATGGCCGGTAGCGGGCAACAGACGCACCGCCATCACCTCTAGAGTTCACCTCAGCTCATCCACAAAAAGGTTAGAGCGTTGCTTACGACCCATGGCCGACCAATATGCGACCAAGTCCAAAGCCAAAGGTAAGCAAAGTACTAGGTCTGTGACCGACAAGCCATCAAGCGTCCAGCTCAAGACGTTAAAGAAGCGCTACTAGGAGGCAACCTAGTAACTTTTAAATCTCTGCATGTTTGATCACCTTTGTTTCTCAAGTAATAGTAGGACACACCTAGTTGCTCATGATCCTAGGAATTTAAATAAAACAAGCACAAGCTCGGAAGGTAGTCATACCTCACAAAAAAATATATGTATATATGTATGTTTAGGTAGAAAAATACCTTGTGCACAAGCACTAGGTCTGTTTGTGTAAATTCCCGACCGTATTATCACAATGTCGTAAATGGGATGCTTGAGTGCCCACCTGGCTGTGGCCATGACTAATTTTGCACGTTGTTTCCAAATCATCATTGTCGCGCGTGCCTTGTGGAATAATATGGAAGTTCGGCCCGAGACCGACACCTTGACACCCAAATTTGTTTGAACCTTGGGCTATCAAAAGAATCCTCATCCTTTCCCCCAAAGCAAAGGACAGCGAAATCTCATCTCCTCGAGGGAGAGCGAATAGAATGCTAAAACCCGATTACCTAAAGAAAGGAATGGAGAAAGAGAAGTGAAAAGAAAGAAAAGGAAGAAATGGAAAGAAAGAAAAAAAAGATGAAAACAAAGAAAAGAACAATAAAAAAGAAAGAAAAAGAAGGATTCTCGATCGAAGATCGAAAGGAAGTGAAAAAGGAAAAGATTAGAGGAAAACAGAGTAATTCCCGATCAATGAAAGAAAGAGAACAAAAATTCTTCAAGCCAGATAAATTTTCGGCAAGGTAGGTGACTGCCGGCAAAGGAAAACCCATTTTTGGTGGTTCTTCCTTTCAGATTGCCACTCAAAAATCATTCTCGACTGGCAATATCCCGCCCCACATAAACAAAGAGGAAAAGACCGGAACACCCAGTTTCCTCTCAAAAAACACTACCCTCGAGAAAATCCTATTGATCCGTGATCGTACGTGTGATCTTTGATTCGATAGGAAATCGTGTGCAAAATAAAGTCGTGGTGCAGTAATGGTTTGGGATTAGGGTAAAACACTTGCCTGTGTGAGTTTTTATACACTATGAGTGATTAATTCCCAGTTTCAGCTTAACCTGATGTTTCCCCTGAATGTTCATTCAAAAGCTAAAAGTTGCCATCCTGCCTTTCATTTTCGGGTACAAGGAAGATTACCCTTGGCATAAGTATATTGTTGTTCTAAGACATGGTGCTCTCGCGAATGATTTATTTTTCTTTGCAAAGAGTATGTTAGCCCTTTTTAGGTGGAAAAAACCCGGTGGACCATTCGGTCCTGCTACCCCTTTTTCGGAGCACCATGAATTGCGTTTTCGTTTATGAATCCTCAACCCACGAGTTTGGAGCTATGCGTAGTGATTCCTTAGTGCAATTCTCAATTCTCAACCTTTTTTCGGAGCCCCATGAATTGCGTTTTCATTCATGCGTCCTCCACCCACGAGTTTGGAGTCACGCGTAGTGATTGCTTAGTTCAATTCTCCATTATCAACCCTTTTTCGGAGCCCCATGAATTGCGTTTTCGTTTATGCGTCCTCCACCCACGAGTTTGGAGACATGCGTAGTGATTGCTTAGTACAATTCTCCATTCTCAACCCTTTTTCGAAGACCCATGAATTGCATTTTCGTTCATGCATCCTCCACCCACGAGTTTGGAGTCATGCGTAGTGATTGCTTAGTGCAATTCTCCATTCTCAACCCTTTTTCGGAGCCCCATGAATTGTGTTTTCGTTCATGCATCCTCCACCCACGAGTTTGGAGCCATGCGTAGTGATTGCTTAGTGCAATTATCCATTCTCTACCCTTTTTCGGAGCCCCATGAATTGCGTTTTCGTTCATGCATCCTCCACCCATCTTTTGGAGCCTTGCGCAGTGATTGCTTAGTGCAATTCTCCATTCACTACCCTGTTTCGGAGCCCCATGAATTGCGTTTTCATTCATGCATCCTCCACCCACGAGTTTGGAGCCTTGCATAGTGATTGCTTAGTGCAATTCTCCATTCTCTACCCTTTTTCGTAGTCCCATGAATTGCATTTTCCTTCATGCATCCTCCACCCACGAGTTGGAGCCATGCGTAGTGATTGCTTAGTGCAATTCTCAATTCTCTACCCTTTTACGGAGCCCCATGAATTGCGTTTTCGTTCATGCATCCTCCACCCACAAGTTTGGAGTCATGCGTAGTGATTGCTTAGTGCAATTCTCCATTCTCAACCTTTTTTCGGAGCCCCATGAATTTCGTTTTCGTTCATGTGTCCTCCACCCACAAGTTTGGAGTCATGCGTAGTGATTGCTTAGTGCAATTCTCCATTCTCAACCCTTTTTCGGAGACCCATGAATTGCATTTTCCTCCATGCATCCTCCACCCACGAATTTGGAGTCATGCGTAGTGATTGCTTAGTGAAATTCTCCATTCTCAACCTTTTTTCGGAGCCGCATGAATTGCATTTTAGTTCCTGCGTCCTCCACCAACGAGTTTGGAGCCATGCGTAGTGATTGCTTAGTGCAATTATCCATTCTCTACCCTTTTTCGGAGCCCCATGAATTGCGTTTTCGTTCATGCATCCTCCACCCACGAGTTTGGAGCCATGCCTAGTGATTGTTTAGTGCAATTCTCCATTGTCTACATTTTTTCGGAGCCCCATGAATTGTGTTTTCATTCATGCATCCTCCACCCACGAGTTTGGAGCCATGCGTAGTGATTGCTTAGTGCAATTCTCCATTCTCTACCCTTTTTCGGAGCCCCATGAATTGCGTTTTCGTTCATGCATCCTCCACCCACGAGTTTGGAGCCATGCGTAGTGATTGCTTAGTGCAGTTCTCCATTCTCTACCTTTTTTCGGAGCCCAATGAATTGCGATTTCGTTCATGCGTCCTCCACCCACGAGTTTGGAGCAATGCGTAGTGATTGCTTAGTGCAATTCTCAATTCTCTACCCTTTTACGGAGCCCCATGAATTGCGTTTTCGTTCATGCATCCTCCACCCACAAGTTTGGAGCCATGCGTAGTGATTGCTTAGTGCAATTCTCCATTCTCTACCCTGTTTCGG
Organism: Glycine soja; assembly: GCF_004193775.1. Taxonomy (NCBI): domain Eukaryota; kingdom Viridiplantae; phylum Streptophyta; class Magnoliopsida; order Fabales; family Fabaceae; genus Glycine; species Glycine soja. The sequence goes on along the minus strand of NW_021143862.1, from coordinate 81,315 downwards.
AGACCCATGAATTGCGTTTTCGTTCATGCATCCTCCACCCACGAGTTTGGAGTCATGCGTAGTGATTGCTTAGTGCAATTCTTCATTCTCAACCTTTTTTTCGGAGCCCCATGAATTGCGATTTCGTTCATGCGTCCTCCACCCACAAGTTTGGAGCAATGCGTAGTGATTGCTTAGTGCAATTATCCATTCTCTACCCTTTTTCGGAGCCCCATGAATTGCGTTTTCGTTCATGCATCCTCCACCCACGAGTTTGGAGCCATGCGTAGTGATTGCTTAGTGCAGTTCTCCATTCTCTACCTTTTTTCGGAGCCCAATGAATTGCGATTTCGTTCATGCGTCCTCCACCCACGAGTTTGGAGCAATGCGTAGTGATTGCTTAGTGCAATTCTCAATTCTCTACCCTTTTACGGAGCCCCATGAATTGCGTTTTCGTTCATGCATCCTCCACCCACAAGTTTGGAGTCATGCGTAGTGATTGCTTAGTGCAATTCTCCATTGTCAACCTTTTTTCGGAGCCCCATGAATTTCGTTTTCGTTCATGTGTCCTCCACTCACAAGTTTGGGGTCATGCGTAGTGATTGCTTAGTGCAATTCTCCATTCTCAACCCTTTTTCGGAGACCCATGAATTGCATTTTCCTCCATGCATCCTCCACCCACGAATTTGGAGTCATGCGTAGTGATTGCTTAGCGCAATTCTCCATTCTCAACCCTTTTTTAGAGCCCCATGAATTGCGTTTTCGTTCATGCATCCTCCACCCACGAGTTTGGAGCCTTGCATAGTGATTGCCTAGTGCAATTCTCCATTCCCTACCCTTTTTTGTAGCCCCATGAATTGCATTTTCATTCATGCATCCTCCACCCACGAGTTGGAGCCATGCGTAGTGATTGCTTAGTGCAATTCTCAATTCTCTACCCTTTTATGGAGCCCCATGAATTGCGTTTTCGTTCATGCATCGTCCACCCATCTTTTGGAGCCTTGCGTAGTGATTGCTTAGTGCAATTCTCCATTTTCTACCCTGTTTCGGAGCCCCATGAATTACATTTTCGTTCATGCTCCACCCACGAGTTTGGAGCCATGCGTTGTGATTGCTTAGTGCAATTCTCCAATCTCTACCCCTTTTTCGGAGCCCCATGAAATGGGTTTTCGTTCATGCATCCTCCACCTACGAGTTTGGAGCCATGCGTAGTGATTGCCTAGGGCAATTCTCCATTCTCTACCCTTTTTCGGAGCCCCATGAATTGCGTTTTCGTTCATGCGTCCTCCACCCATGAGTTTGGAGTCATGCGCAGTTATTGCTTGTTGCAATTCTCCATTCTCAACCCCTCTTTTCGGAGCCCCATGAATTGCGTTTTCGTTCATGCGTCCTCCACCCACGAGTTTGGAGCCATGCGTAGTGATTGCTTAGTGCAATTCTCCATTCTCTACCCTGTTTCGGAGACCCATGAATTGCGTTTTCGTTCATGCATCCTCCACCCACGAGTTTGGGGTCATGCGTAGCGATTGCTTAGTGCAATTCTTCATTCTCACCCTTTTTTTCGGAGCCCCATGAATTGCGTTTTCGTTCATGCATCCTCCACCCATCTTTGGGAGCCTTGCGTAGTGATTGCTTAGTGCAATTCTCCATTCACTACCCTGTTTCGGAGCCCCATGAATTGCGTTTTCGTTCATGCTCCACCCACGAGTTTGGAACCATGCGTAGGGATTGCTTAGTGCAATTCTCCAATCTCTACCCCTTTTTCGGAGCCCCATGAATTGCGTTTTCGTTCATGCATCCTCCACCTACGAGTTTGGAGCCATTCGTAGTGATTGCTTAGGGCAATTCTCCATTCTCTACCCTTTTTCGGAGCCCCATGAATTGCGTTTTCGTTCATGCGTCCTCCACCCACGCGTTTGGAGTCATGCGTAGTGATTGCTTAGTGCAATTCTCCATTCTCAACCCCTCTTTTCGGAGCCCCATGAATTGCGTTTTCGTTCATGCATCCTCCACCCATGAGTTTGGAGTCATGCGTAGTGATTGGTTAGTGCAATTCTTCATTCTCTACCTTTTTTCAGAGCCCCATGACTTGCGTTTTCGTTCATGCATCCTCCACCCACGAGTTTGGAGGCATGCGTAGTGATTGCTTAGTGCAATTCTCCATTCTCAACCCCTCTTTTCGGAGCCCCATGAATTGCGTTTTCGTTCATGCATCCTCCACCCACGAGTTTGGAGCCATGCGCAGTGATTGGTTAGTGCAATTCTCCATTCTCAACCCTTTTTCGGAGCCCCATGAATTGCATTTTAGTTCATGCCTCCTCCACCAACGAGTTTGGAGCCATGCGTAGTGATTGCTTAGTGCAATTATCCATTCTCTACCCTTTTTCGGAGCCCCATGAATTGCGTTTTCGTTCATGCATCCTCCACCCACGAGTTTGGAGCCATGCGTAGTGATTGTTTAGTGCAATTCTCCATTCTCTACCTTTTTTCGGAGCCCCATGAATTGTGTTTTCATTCATGCATCCTCCACCCACGAGTTTGGAGCCATGCGTAGTGATTGCTTAGTGCAATTCTCCATTCTCTACCCTGTTTCGGAGACCCATGAATTGCGTTTTCGTTCATGCATCCTCCACCCACGAGTTTGGAGTCATGCGTAGCGATTGCTTAGTGCAATTCTTCATTCTCACCCTTTTTTTCGGAGCCCCATGAATTGCGATTTCGTTCATGCGTCCTCCACCCACGAGTTTGGAGCAATGCGTAGTGATTGCTTAGTGCAATTATCCATTCTCTACCCTTTTTCGGAGACCCATGAATTGCGTTTTCGTTCATGCATCCTCCACCCACGAGTTTGGAGTCATGCGTAGTGATTGCTTAGCGCAATTCTTCATTCTCAACTTTTTTTTCGGAGCCCCATCAATTGCGTTTTCGTTCATGCGTCCTCCACCCACGAGTTTGGAGCCATGCATAGTGATTGCTTAGTGCAATTATCCAAATTGTACCCTTTTTCGGAGCCCCATGAATTGCGTTTTCGTTCATGCATCCTCCACCTACGAGTTTGGAGCCATGCGTAGTGATTGATTAGTGCAATTCTCCATTCTCTACCTTTTTTCGGAGCCCCATGAATTGTGTTTTCAGTCATGCATCCTCCACCCACGAGTTTGGAGCCATGCGTAGTGATTGCTTAGTGCAATTATCCATTCTCTACCTGTTTCGGAGACCCATGAATTGTGTTTTCGTTCATGCATCCTCCTCCCACGAGTCTGGAGCCATGCGTCGTGATTGCTTAGTGCAATTCTCCATTCTCAACCCTTTTTTAGAGCCCCATGAATTGCGTTTTCGTTCATGCATCCTCCACCCACGAGTTTGGAGCCTTGCATAGTGAATGCTTAGTGCAATTCTCCATTCTCTACCCCTTTTTCGTAGCCCCATGAATTGCATTTTCGTTCATGCATCCTCCACCCACGAGTTGGAGCCATGCGTAGTGATTGCTTAGTGCAATTCTCAATTCTCTACCCTTTTACGGAGCCCCATGAATTGCGTTTTCGTTCATGCATCCTCCACCCATCTTTGGGAGCCTTGCGTAGTGATTGCTTTGTGCAATTCTCCATTCACTACCCTGTTTCGGAGCCCCATGAATTGCGTTTTCGTTCATGCATCCTCCACCTACGAGTTTGGAGCCATTCGTAGTGATTGCTTAGGGCAATTCTCCATTCTCTACCCTTTTTCGGAGCCCCATGAATTGCGTTTTCGTTCATGCGTCCACCACCCACGAGTTTGGAGTCATGCGTAGTTATTGCATATTGCAATTCTCCATTCTCTACCCCTTTTTTCGGAGCCCCATGAATTGCGTTTTCGTTCATGCATCCTCCACCCACAAGTTTGGAGCCATGCGTAGTGATTGCTTAGTGCAATTCTCCAATCTCTACCCCTTTTTCGGAGCCCCATGAATTGCGTTTTCGTTCATGCATCCTCTACCTACGAGTTTGGAGCCATGCGTAGTGATTGCTTAGTGCAATTCTCCAATCTCTACCCTTTTTTCGGAGCCCCATGAATTGCATTTTCGTTCATGCGTCCTCCACCCACGAGTTTGGAGTGATGCGTAGTGATTGCTTAGTGCAATTCTCCATTCTCAACCCCTCTTTTTGGAGCCCCATGAATTGCGTTTTCGTTCATGCATCCTCCACCCACGAGTTTGGAGCCTTGCATAGTGATTGCTTAGTGCAATTCTCCATTCTCTACACTTTTTCGTAGCCCCATGAATTGCATTTTCCTTCATGCGTCCTCCACCCATGAGTTTGGAGCCATGCGTAGTGATTGCTTAGTGCAATTCTCCAATCTCTACCCCTTTTTCGGAGCCCCATGAATTGCGTTTTCGTTCATGCATCCTCTACCTACGAGTTTGGAGCCATGCGTAGTGATTGCTTAGTGCAATTCTCCAATCTCTACCCTTTTTTCGGAGCCCCATGAATTGCATTTTCGTTCATGCGTCCTCCATCCACGAGTTTGGAGTGATGCGTAGTGATTGCTTAGTGCAATTCTCCATTCTCAACCCCTCTTTTTGGAGCCCCATGAATTGCGTTTTCGTTCATGCATCCTCCACCCACGAGTTTGGAGCCTTGCATAGTGATTGCTTAGTGCAATTCTCCATTCTCTACACTTTTTCGTAGCCCCATGAATTGCATTTTCCTTCATGCGTCCTCCACCCATGAGTTTGGAGCCATGCGTAGTGATTGCTTAGTGCAATTCTCCAATCTCTACCCCTTTTTCGGAGCCCCATGAATTGCGTTTTCGTTCATGCATCCTCCACCTATGAGTTTGGAGCCATGCGTAGTGATTGCTTAGGGCAATTCTCCATTCTCTACCCTTTTTCGGAGCCCCATGAATTGCGTTTTCGTTCATGCATCCTCCACCCACGAGTTTGGAGTCATGCGTAGTTATTGCTTATTGCAATTCTCCATTCTCTACCCCTTTTTTCGGAGCCCCATGAATTGCGTTTTCGTTCATGCATCCTCCACCCACCAGATTGGAGCCATGCATAGTGATTGCTTAGTGCAATTCTCTAATCTGTACCCCTTTTTCGGAGCCCCATGAATTGCATTTTCGTTCATGCATCCTCCACCTACGATTTCGGAGCCATGCGTAGTGATTGCTTAGTGCAATTCTCCATTCTCTACCCTTTTTTCGGATCCCCATGAATTGCGTTTTCGTTCATGCGTCCTCTACCCACGAGTTTGGAGCCTTGCATTGTGATTGATTAGTGCAATTCTCCATTCTCTACCCTTTTTCGTAGCCCCATGAATTGCATTTTCCTTCATGCATCCTCCACCCACGAGTTGGAGCCATGCGTAGTGATTGCTTAGTGCAATTCTCAATTCACTACCCTGTTTCGGAGCCCCATGAATTGCGTTTTCGTTCATGCGTCCTCCACCCACGAGTTTGGAGTGATGCGTAGTGATTGCTTAGTGCAATTCTCAATTCTCTACCTTTTTTCGGAGCCCCATGAATTGCGTTTTCGTTCATGCATCCTCCACCCACGAGTCTGGAGCCTTTCATAGTGATTGCTTAGTGCAATTGTCCATTCTCTACCCCTTTATCGTAGCCCCATGAATTGCATTTTCGTTCATGCATCCTCCACCCACGAGTTGGAGCCATGCGTAGTGATTGCTTAGTGCAATTCTCAATTCTCTACCCTTTTACGGAGCCCCATGAATTGCGTTTTTGTTCATGCATCCTCCACCCATCTTTGGGAGCCTTGCGTAGTGATTGCTTAGTGCAATTCTCCATTCACTACCCTGTTTCGGAGCCCCATGAATTGCGTTTTCGTTCATGCTCGACCCACGAGTTTGGAGCCATGCGTAGGGATTGCTTAGTGCAATTCTCCAATCTCTACCTTTTTTCGGAGCCCCATCAATTGCGTTTTCGTTCATGCATCCTCCACCTACGAGTTTGGAGCCATGCGTAGTGATTGATTAGTGCAATTCTCCATTCTCTACCTTTTTTCGGAGCCCCATGAATTGTGTTTTCAGTCATGCATCCTCCACCCACGAGTTTGGAGCCATGCGTAGTGATTGCTTAGTGCAATTATCCATTCTCTACCTGTTTCGGAGACCCATGAATTGTGTTTTCGTTCATGCATCCTCCACCCACGAGTCTGGAGCCATGCGTCGTGATTGCTTAGTGCAATTCTCCATTCTCAACCCTTTTTTAGAGCCCCATAAATTGCGTTTTCGTTCATGCATCCTCCACCCATCTTTGGGAGCCTTGCGTAGTGATTGCTTAGTGCAATTCTCCATTCACTACCCTGTTTCGGAGCCCCATGAATTGCGTTTTCGTTCATGCTCCACCCACGAGTTTGGAACCATGCGTAGGGATTGCTTAGTGCAATTCTCCAATCTCTACCCCTTTTTCGGAGCCCCATGAATTACGTTTTCGTTCATGCATCCTCCACCTACGAGTTTGGAGCCATTCGTAGTGATTGCTTAGGGCAATTCTCCATTCTCTACCCTTTTTCGGAGCCCCATGAATTGCGTTTTCGTTCATGCGTCCACCACCCACGAGTTTGGAGTCATGCGTAGTTATTGCATATTGCAATTCTCCATTCTCTGACCCTTTTTTCGGAGCCCCATGAATTGCGTTTTCGTTCATGCATCCTCCACCCACAAGTTTGGAGCCATGCGTAGTGATTGCTTAGTGCAATTCTCCAATCTCTACCCCTTTTTCGGAGCCCCATGAATTGCGTTTTCGTTCATGCATCCTCTACCTACGAGTTTGGAGCCATGCGTAGTGATTGCTTAGTGCAATTCTCCAATCTCTACCCTTTTTTCGGAGCCCCATGAATTGCATTTTCGTTCATGCGTCCTCCACCCACGAGTTTGGAGTGATGCGTAGTGATTGCTTAGTGCAATTCTCCATTCTCAACCCCTCTTTTTGGAGCCCCATGAATTGCGTTTTCGTTCATGCATCCTCCACCCACGAGTTTGGAGCCTTGCATAGTGATTGCTTAGTGCAATTCTCCATTCTCTACACTTTTTCGTAGCCCCATGAATTGCATTTTCCTTCATGCGTCCTCCACCCATTAGTTTGGAGCCATGCGTAGTGATTGCTTAGTGCAATTCTCCATTCTCTACCCCTTTTTTCGGAGCCCCATGAATTGCGTTTTCGTTCATGCATCCTCCACCCACCAGATTGGAGCCATGCATAGTGATTGCTTAGTGCAATTCTCTAATCTGTACCCCTTTTTCGGAGCCCCATGAATTGCATTTTCGTTCATGCATCCTCCACCTACGATTTCGGAGCCATGCGTAGTGATTGCTTAGTGCAATTCTCCATTCTCTACCCTTTTTTCGGATCCCCATGAATTGCGTTTTCGTTCATGCGTCCTCTACCCACGAGTTTGGAGCCTTGCATTGTGATTGATTAGTGCAATTCTCCATTCTCTACCCTTTTTCGTAGCCCCATGAATTGCATTTTCCTTCATGCATCCTCCACCCACGAGTTGGAGCCATGCGTAGTGATTGCTTAGTGCAATTCTCAATTCACTACCCTGTTTCGGAGCCCCATGAATTGCGTTTTCGTTCATGCGTCCTCCACCCACGAGTTTGGAGTGATGCGTAGTGATTGCTTAGTGCAATTCTCAATTCTCTACCTTTTTTCGGAGCCCCATGAATTGCGTTTTCGTTCATGCATCCTCCACCCACGAGTCTGGAGCCTTTCATAGTGATTGCTTAGTGCAATTGTCCATTCTCTACCCCTTTATCGTAGCCCCATGAATTGCATTTTCGTTCATGCATCCTCCACCCACGAGTTGGAGCCATGCGTAGTGATTGCTTAGTGCAATTCTCAATTCACTACCCTGTTTCGGAGCCCCATGAATTGCGTTTTCGTTCATGCGTCCTCCACCCACGAGTTTGGAGTGATGCGTAGTGATTGCTTAGTGCAATTCTCAATTCTCTACCCTTTTACGGAGCCCCATGAATTGCGTTTTTGTTCATGCATCCTCCACCCATCTTTGGGAGCCTTGCGTAGTGATTGCTTAGTGCAATTCTCCATTCACTACCCTGTTTCGGAGCCCCATGAATTGCGTTTTCGTTCATGCTCGACCCACGAGTTTGGAGCCATGCGTAGGGATTGCTTAGTGCAATTCTCCAATCTCTACCTTTTTTCGGAGCCCCATCAATTGCGTTTTCGTTCATGCATCCTCCACCTACGAGTTTGGAGCCATGCGTAGTGATTGATTAGTGCAATTCTCCATTCTCTACCTTTTTTCGGAGCCCCATGAATTGTGTTTTCAGTCATGCATCCTCCACCCACGAGTTTGGAGCCATGCGTAGTGATTGCTTAGTGCAATTATCCATTCTCTACCTGTTTCGGAGACCCATGAATTGTGTTTTCGTTCATGCATCCTCCACCCACGAGTCTGGAGCCATGCGTCGTGATTACTTAGTGCAATTCTCCATTCTCAACCCTTTTTAAGAGCCCCATGAATTGCGTTTTCGTTCATGCATCCTCCACCCACGAGTTTGGAGCCTTGCATAGTGAATGCTTAGTGCAATTCTCCATTCTCTACCCCTTTTTCGTAGCCCCATGAATTGCATTTTCGTTCATGCATCCTCCACCCACGAGTTGGAGCCATGCGTAGTGATTGCTTAGTGCAATTCTCAATTCTCTACCCTTTTACGGAGCCCCATGAATTGCGTTTTCGTTCATGCATCCTCCACCCATCTTTGGGAGCCTTGCGTAGTGATTGCTTAGTGCAATTCTCCATTCACTACCCTGTTTCGGAGCCCCATGAATTGCGTTTTCGTTCATGCTCCACCCACGAGTTTGGAGCCATGCGTAGGGATTGCTTAGTGCAATTCTCCAATCTCTACCCCTTTTTCGGAGCCCCATGAATTGCGTTTTCGTTCATGCATCCTCCACCTACGAGTTTGGAGCCATTCGTAGTGATTGCTTAGGGCAATTCTCCATTCTCTACCCTTTTTCGGAGCCCCATCAATTGCGTTTTCGTTCATGCGTCCACCACCCACGAGTTTGGAGTCATGCGTAGTTATTGCTTATTGCAATTCTCCATTCTCTACCCCTTTTTTCGGAGCCCCATGAATTGCGTTTTCGTTCATGCATCCTCTACCTACGAGTTTGGAGCCATGCGTAGTGATTGCTTAGTGCAATTCTCCATTCTCTACCCCTTTATCGTAGCCCCATGAATTGCATTTTCGTTCATGCATCCTCCACCCACGAGTTGGAGCCATGCGTAGTGATTGCTTAGTGCAATTCTCAATTCTCTACCCTTTTACGGAGCCCCATGAATTGCGTTTTCGTTCATGCATCCTCCACCTATCTTTGGGAGCCTTGCGTAGTGATTGCTTAGTGCAATTCTCCATTCACTACCCTGTTTCGGAGCCCCATGAATTGCGTTTTCGTTCATGCTCGACCCACGAGTTTGGAGCCATGCGTAGGGATTGCTTAGTGCAATTCTCCAATCTCTACCTTTTTTCGGAGCCCCATGAATTGCATTTTCGTTCATGCATCCTCCACCCACGAGTTGGAGCCATGCGTAGTGATTGCTTAGTGCAATTCTCAATTCTCTACCCTTTTACGGATCCCCATGAATTGCGTTTTCGTTCATGCATCCTCCACCCATCTTTGGGATCCTTGCGTAGTGATTGCTTAGTGCAATTCTCCATTCACTACCCTGTTTCGGAGCCCCATGAATTGCGTTTTCGTTCATGCTCCACCCACGAGTTTGGAGCCATGCGTAGGGATTGCTTAGTGCAATTCTCCAATCTCTACCCCTTTTTCGGAGCCCCATGAATTGCGTTTTCGTTCATGCATCCTCCACCTACGAGTTTGGAGCCATTCGTAGTGATTGCTTAGGGCAATTCTCCATTCTCTACCCTTTTTCGGAGCCCCATCAATTGCGTTTTCGTTCATGCGTCCACCACCCACGAGTTTAGAGTCATGCATAGTTATTGCTTATTGCAATTCTCCATTCTCTACCCCTTTTTTCGGAGCCCCATGAATTGCGTTTTCGTTCATGCATCCTCCACCCACAAGTTTTGAGCCATGCGTAGTGATAGCTTAGTGCAATTCTCCAATCTCTACCCCTTTTTCGGAGCCCCATGAATTGCATTTTCGTTCATGCATCCTCTACCTACGAGTTTGGAGCCATGCGTAGTGATTGCTTAGTGCAATTCTCCAATCTCTACCCTTTTTTCGGAGCCCCATGAATTGCATTTTCGTTCATGCGTCCTCCACCCACAAGTTTGGAGTGATGCGTAGTGATTGCTTAGTGCAATTCTCCATTCTCAACCCCTCTTTTTGGAGCCCCATGAATTGCGTTTTCGTTCATGCATCCTCCACCCACGAGTTTGGAGCCTTGCATAGTGATTGCTTAGTGCAATTCTCCATTCTCTACACTTTTTCGTAGCCTCATGAATTGCATTTTCCTTCATGCATCCTCCACCCACGAGTTGGAGCCATGCGTAGTGATTGCTTAGTGCAATTCTCAATTCTCTACCCTTTTACGGAGCCCCATGAATTGCGTTTTCGTTCACGCATCCTCCACGCATCTTTTGGAGCCTTGCGTAGTGATTGCTTTGTGCAATTCTCCATTCTCTACTTTTTTTCGGAGCCCCATGAATTGCGTTTTCGTTCATGCGTCCTCCACCCACGAGTTTGGAGTCATGCGTAGTGATTGCTTAGTGCAATTCTCCATTCTGAACCCCTCTTTTCGGAGCCCCATGAATAGCGTTTTCGTTCATGCATCCTCCACCCACAAGTTTGGAGCCATGCGTAGTGATTGCTTAGTGCAATTCTCCATTCTCTACTTTTTTTCGGAGCCCCATGAATTGTGTTGTCGTTCATGTATCCTCCACCCACGAGTTTCGAGCCATGCGTAGTGATTGCTTAGTGCAATTCTCCATTCTCTACTTTTTTTCGGAGCCCCATGATGCAATCCTACTCCGCAAGGGCATTGGATAGAAAAACTCCAAGTAGATTGGGCCAGAGATGCAAGAGAAGGCCCTAGGGTTCTTATGAGCCTTAGGGTAGATTTCGGGCCCATGGGCTAAGTACGAGCCCGCTTATCTTTGTAAATATTAGATTAAGGTTTCATTATTTTTGGGCCTTGTATTTAGGGCTCCATAATGTAGGTAGGGTACCCTAGAAATATAGGATTTTTCAGCCCTTGTATTTTAGGGCACCTAGACTAGTTTTTGTATTAGGGGTAGTTTTGTAATTTCACATGCACTAAGTGGATATTTGATGTGTGTGGTTGGAAATAAATTTAATTGAATTGGTAGAAGCCCAATCCAATTAAATCTTAGAGGGGGAGGTGAGCATTTGCTTACTACACCCCATTGCCACATCATATAGTCACACTTTGTGCATGTCCTTCATGCTTTTCATGCCTCATGACACCTAAGCACACTTAGTGGAGAATCTTGGAATTGATCTTGGATTAGTGGGCTGAACCATAACTAAAATTCACTAATCATAATTAGTGAAATTTTGGCTCCAAAGTTTGGCTCCACAAATTCAATTTCAAATTCAAGTGAAATTTGAATTTCCCTCCAATTTTGTGTGACACTTAGGCTATAAATAGAGGTCATGTGTGTGCATTTTTTTGGAACTTTGATCATTTGAATATTAACTTCAGATTTCAGAGCTCCTTTTGAGCACAAAATTTCGTGCTCTTCTCTCCCTCTCCCTTCATTCATCTCCTTCTTCCTCCAAGCTCTTATCCATGGCCTCCTATGGTGGTGAGCTTCTTCTAGACTCATCTTCTCCTTGAAGTGGCGTCTCCTCTCTCTCTTCCTTCTCCATTCCGCTGCCATTTATCTTCCAAGAAGCAAAGGAATCCATTGATGAAGAAGATCCTAGGCCTACAAGCTCCAATGGAGCTTGCATCATGTGGTATCAGAGCATCTTCATCTAGGTGATGTTCTTTTGCTTCCTCTATCTTTTTGTTCGGTGAATTCTCTTTAATTCCTTGTTCTTCATCTTATTCTCCATGTATATCCTCCATTGTCTTGTGGTTTGGTGCTGTTTAGAGTAGATTAAAAAAAAAATAAACCGATTAAATCTTAGATCTACACTTGTTCTTGCATTTCTATGGTTCAAATTTTGTAGATCTACTCTTGAATCTTGTTTTTGTGTTGATTTTAGGTTCTATCAATTTTCATTCATAATATTCTTGTTCTGAACCTTTAGATCTAAATTTTGTTCCAAAATATTGATTAGAAAAAAAAAACACAAAAATCTAAGTGTAAATCACTTAATCCATGTTGTCTTAGAGTCATGTTTAGTCATAGTAATTGTCACATTATGTTCTAAGTTTGTGTTGAATTTTATTTTGTTGATTGAATTCTAGATACATTTGTTCATGTATTCTTGTCATTCTTAGCCTATCTTTTGAATTTTGAGTCTAATTCATGCATGTTATTTAGTTCATAACATGTTCTAAATCAATTCCTAGAAGTAGTCTTGTTCTTGAACTTTTTTTTTTGCTTTCTAAGTTTCCTACATGATGCCTATGATGAAGTTGAGTTGTGGTGCTGAGTTGTGGCTGGATTTGTGAATCAAAATAAGTCTTAAGCTCTCTTTAATTGTGTTATTCAAGATAATTGAGCATAAGCAAACACAAATTGTAACTATCCAAGCCTTAAGCAACATAAACACTACTCTTGATTTCTAGGCTGAAATCGCTGGTGCTGGCAGCTTGAACATACGAACTTGTATAAATTACTGGGAATTGGTAACTACGTTTTTTGAGCTGAAACTTTTACTGAATTTTCTAGACATCTGGACCAAAATTATAAAAAAAGAATCAAGCGATTTGGATTAAAGAAAAAAATAATAAAAATCTCACAAGTTGGCAGAAAAATCAATGTCCAGGAAAAAAAAGAAAAGTGAAAGGAAAGTGTGCTTGTTGTTTTGGCTCAAAATTTGTTCTATAATTGGTGCATATTTTATACCAATCCTAGTTCTGAAATTTCAATTGAACATTATTTTGAAAACAAGTGCCAAAACTAGAGGTTTCTTGAGTCTTTTTTTTTAGAGTTTTTCTACTCTACTCTAGAGCCATTCTAGGTTTCTCTTTGAGTCCTAGCTTGCTTTTTGTGCTTTTCATTGCTTTAATTGTTGAATAATCCTTGGAAATTTGTCTTGTTAAAACTCTATTGGTTTAGCTTTCATTTCATTTTTTTTTTGTCTTTGGTTATTGCTTGTCTCTTTGTTTCCTAGCTTGTGAGTTGCCATATAGGGAATTGGAAAGGAGGATTGGTGCCATATCTTGAAGAATTTGAGTCAAGAAGCAAGGGGCCAACCACCTTAAGAGCTATTGGAGTAAGAAGCACTCCAAATTGAGTGAAACACTAAAGAGAGAATAGCCACCACAATTGAGGACTTTTTTCTTTGTAATTTTGTAATTGGCAATTTGCTTTGCTTTCAAATTTTGTAACAAAAAGGCCTTTCATTGGAAGTAAGTTGGGAGCCTCCGCTAGGTCACCCTACTTCCATTTGTGTGTAATAATTTTAGGCAATTTCCCCTTAGGATAGTGAGTGTTTTGTTGGGAACCTTAAATGAGGTCATCCAAACACTCTTAGGATCTGCCTAGTTTGCATTTCTTGCACTTTAATTTCTTGCTTATTTTCATAGCTTATTTCCTTTACCCTCCATTGTCAAACTGCCTAGATAGCTTGCCTTTTACTAATTAGTTTTTACCTTATCTTTCACACCTCTTTTAGTGTTTATTTTGGCTAGTTTCAACCATAGTTTATTTTACCTTTTGTTTTCAAACCCCCAACAAGAAAGAACCATAACTTAGGAACCAACATGAGTCTTCATTCTTCATCTAGTGTTAATGGTGAGGGTTCTACTCCTAAGGACCCCTTGTATAAGATATTAGATGAGTTGAGATCCCTTAAGTTGTGGAAAGAAAAACAAGAGAGAAAAGAAAAAGGTAAAAAAAGAGTGGAAGAAATAAGTCAAGATGAAAGAAAGAAAATAAGAGAGGAAGAAAGAAGAAAAATAATGAAAGAAATGAAAAGAGAAAAACATGTCTCCGATAGTAGTCATAACTCTTGCAAGAGCCTAAGTGAAGAACTTCGTGACTATTATGAAGGAAGGCATAGGTCACATCTTAGACCTCACTCCCATAGGAGAGAAAATGAAAGAAAGCCTCAAGAGGTTAACATTAAACTCCCATACTTCCATGGGAAGGACAATGTAGAGGCCAATTTAGATTGGGAAATAAGGGTAGAGCAACAACTTAAAAGGAAGTCTACTTCAAAATCTTATGGCTCTCACTCTTATCCAAAGAAAGACCAAGGTCAAGGAATCTTAGGGGTGAGACCTTCTAAGCCCAAAGATGATAAGGGGAAGACAATAGAAAAGCAACCCCTTAAGGCTAGTATGCAAGAGAAGACTAGCTCCATGAAGTGCTTTAAATGTCTTGGAAGAGGACACATTACTTCTCAATGCCCCACCAAGAAAACCATGATTATGAGGGGCCAAGACATTTATAGTAGCCAAGATGAGGCTACTACTTCACCTTCCTCTAGTAAAAGTGAAGAAGCAAAAGGGGAAGAATCTAGTGAAGAGATCTACCCCCAAGAAGAAGGACAACCTTTAATGGTTAAGGAGGAGTGTAAGGAGGTAAGTGTCTCCTCCAAGAGGTTAGCTAAGAAGGAAAGACATTTTGAAATAAAGACAAATATTAAAGAAATTTCCCTTCTTAGACAACCTCCACATTTTCTCCTTTGTAAAAAGACACTTGTTAGCATTGCCACATCTCTTAGGCTTGAGTTTATTCCTCAAGTAAAGGAGTTGTTGGATGAGGGTTTGGTTCGCAAGAGATTAAATCCTTGTGCTTTGTTGGTGCCCAAAATAGGTATTATTAGGCACCAAATCCCTAAAATAGGTGGTGTGATGAATGCTTTGGGTGGTGCAACACTCTTTTGTAAAATTACTCATGCACCCAACATCTTCATGATTTGTGTACATAGGGACTCATTAGGTAGGTTTGTTCTTATTTTTAGTTTCAATACAAACTTAGGCACTCATATGGGACACCTTAGGTTTGTCATACTTTTTGGTAGGAATAATCAACATGAAAATACAGAAAAAGGTATGTTCTATTGCTTTACTTTTCTTAATTTTTTAAATTGTGATCAAAGGGTTCCCATGAACCCTAAGAGAATAAAGGTCATTCCTGAGTGGCCCGCTCCACCAAGTGTAAGAAAAATTTGGGGCTTCCAAGACTTAACAAACTTTTACAAAAGGTTTGCCCCATATTTTTCTATACTTGTAGCACCACTCATTGAGTTGGTGAGGAACCATGTTCCTTCATGGGAAGATGCCCAGGAAATGAGTTTTCAGACCTTACCTTACTTCAACATACTAAACACCACTAATACATATGTTTTTGTTCTTTTTACAAGTGTTAAGGGAAGGAGCCCAGAGTATCAAGAACCTCAGGATTTGAGGTCAAATCCTTTTCAAGGGGGAGGGAATGATGCAATCCTACTCCGCAAGGGCATTGGATAGAAAAACTCCAAGTAGATTGGGCCAGAGATGCAAGAGAAGGCCCTAGGGTTCTTATGAGCCTTAGGGTAGATTTCGGGCCCATGGGCTAAGTACGAGCCCGCTTATCTTTGTAAATATTAGATTAAGGTTTCATTATTTTTGGGCCTTGTATTTAGGGCTCCATAATGTAGGTAGGGTACCCTAGAAATATAGGATTTTTCAGCCCTTGTATTTTAGGGCACCTAGACTAGTTTTTGTATTAGGGGTAGTTTTGTAATTTCACATGCACTAAGTGGATATTTGATGTGTGTGGTTGGAAATAAATTTAATTGAATTGGTAGAAGCCCAATCCAATTAAATCTTAGAGGGGGAGGTGAGCATTTGCTTACTACACCCCATTGCCACATCATATAGTCACACTTTGTGCATGTCCTTCATGCTTTTCATGCCTCATGACACCTAAGCACACTTAGTGGAGAATCTTGGAATTGATCTTGGATTAGTGGGCTGAACCATAACTAAAATTCACTAATCATAATTAGTGAAATTTTGGCTCCAAAGTTTGGCTCCACAAATTCAATTTCAAATTCAAGTGAAATTTGAATTTCCCTCCAATTTTGTGTGACACTTAGGCTATAAATAGAGGTCATGTGTGTGCATTTTTTTGGAACTTTGATCATTTGAATATTAACTTCAGATTTCAGAGCTCCTTTTGAGCACAAAATTTCGTGCTCTTCTCTCCCTCTCCCTTCATTCATCTCCTTCTTCCTCCAAGCTCTTATCCATGGCCTCCTATGGTGGTGAGCTTCTTCTAGACTCATCTTCTCCTTGAAGTGGCGTCTCCTCTCTCTCTTCCTTCTCCATTCCGCTGCCATTTATCTTCCAAGAAGCAAAGGAATCCATTGATGAAGAAGATCCTAGGCCTACAAGCTCCAATGGAGCTTGCATCACCCCATGAATTGCATTTTCGTTCATGCATCTTCCACCCACAAGTTTGGAGCCATGCGTAGTGATTGCTTAGTGCAATTCTCCATTCTCTACCTTGTTTTGGAGCCCCATGAATTGCGTTTTCGTTCATGCATCCTCCACCCACGAGGTTGGAGCCATGCGTAGTGATTGCTTAGTGCAATTCTCCATTCTCTACTTTTTTTCGGAGCCCCATGAATTGCGTTTTCGTTCATGCATCCTCCACCCACGAGTTTGGAGCCATGCGTAGTGATTGCTTTGTGGAATTCTCCATTCTCTACTTTTTTTCGGAGCCCCATTAATTGCGTTTTCGTTCATGCATCCTCAACCCACGAGTTTGGAGCCATGCGTAGTGATAGCTTAGTGCAATTCTCCATTCTCTACCTTGTTTTGGAGCCCCATGAATTGCGTTTTCGTTCAAGCATCCTCCACCCACGAGGTTGGAGCCATGCGTAGTGATTGCTTAGTGCAATTCTCCATTCTCTACTTTTTTTCGGAGCCCCATGAATTGCGTTTTCGTTCATGCATCCTCCACCCACGAGTTTGGAGCCATGCGTAGTGATTGCTTTGTGGAATTCTCCATTCTCTACTTTTTTTCGGAGCCCCATTAATTGCGTTTTCGTTCATGCATCCTCCACCCACGAGTTTGGAGCCATGCGTAGTGATTGCTTATTGCAATTCTCCATTCTCTACCCCTTTTTTCGGAGCCCCATGAATTGCGTCTTCGTTCATGCATCCTCCACCCACGAGTTTGGAGCTATGCGTAGTGATTGCTTAGTGCAATTCTCCATTCTCTACCCCTTTTTTTGGAGCCCCATCAATTGCGTTTTCGTTCATGCATCCTCCACCCATGAGTTTGGAGCCATGCGTAGTGATTGCTTATTGCAATTCTCCATTCTCTACCCCTTTTTTCGGAGCCCCATGAATTGCGTCTTCGTTCATGCATCCTCCACCCACGAGTTTGGAGCTATGCATAGTGATTGCTTAGTGCAATTCTCAAATCTCTACCCCTTTTTTCGGTACCCCATGAATTGCGTTTTCGTTCAAGCATCCTCCACCCACGAGTTTGGAGCCATGCGTAGTGATTGCTTAGTGCAATTCTCCATTCTCTACCCTTTTTCGGAGCCCCATGAATTGCGTTTTCCTTCATGCGTCCTCCAGCCACGAGTTTGGAGTCATGCGTAGTGATTGCTTAGTGCAATTCTCCATTCTCAACCCTCTTTTCGGAGCCCCATGAATTGCGTTTTCGTTCATGCATCCTCCACCCAGAGTTGGAGCCATGCGTAGTGATTGCTTAGTGCAATTCTCCATTTCTACTTTTTTCGGAGCCCATGAATTGCGTTTTCGTTCATGCATCCTCCACCCACGAGTTTGGAGCCATGCGTAGTGATTGCTTAGTGCAATTCTCCATTCTCTACTTTTTTTCGGAGCCCCATGAATTGCGTTTTCGTTCATGCATCCTCCACCCACGAGTTTGGAGCCATGCGTAGTGATTGCTTATTGCAATTCTCCATTCTCTACCCTTTTTTCGGAGCCCCATGAATTGCGTTTCGTTCATGCATCCTCCACCCACGAGTTTGGAGCTATGCGTAGTGATTGCTTAGTGCAATTCTCCATTCTCTACCCCTTTTTTCGGAGCCCCATGAATTGCGTTTTCGTTCATGCATCCTCCACCCACGAGTTTGGAGCCATGCGTAGTGATTGCTTATTGCAATTCTCCATTATCTACCCCTTTTTTCGGAGCCCCATGAATTGCGTTTCGTTCATGCATCCTCCACCCACGAGTTTGGAGCATGCGTAGTGATTGCTTAGTGCAATTCTCCATTCTCTACCCCTTTTTTCGGACCCCATGAATTGCGTTTTCGTTCATGCATCCTCCACCCACGAGTTTGGAGCCATGCGTAGTGATTGCTTAGTGCAATTCTCCATTCTCTACCCTTTTTCGGAGCCCCATGAATTGCGTTTTCGTTCATGCGTCCTCCACCCACGAGTTTGGAGTCATGCGTAGTGATTGCTTAGTGCAATTCTCCATTCTCAACCCCTCTTTTCGGAGCCCCATGAATTGCGTTTTCGTTCATGCATCCTCCACCCACGAGTTTGGAGCCATGCGTAGTGATTGCTTAGTGCAATTCTCCATTCTCTACCTTTTTTCGGAGCCCCATGAATTGCGTTTTCGTTCATGCATCCTCCACCCACGAGTTTGGAGCCATGCGTAGTGATTGCTTAGTGCAATTCTCCATTCTCTACTTTTTTCGGAGCCCCATGAATTGCATTTTCGTTCATGCATCCTCCACCCACGAGTTTGGAGCCATGCGTAGTGATTGCTTAGTGCAATTCTCCATTCTCTACTTTTTTTCGGAGCCCCATGAATTGCGTTTTTGTTCATGCATCCTCCACCCACGAGTTTGGAGCCATGCGTAGTGATTGCTTAGTGCAATTCTCCATTCTCTACCCTTTTTTCGGAGCCCCATGAATTGCGTTTTCGTTCATGCATCCTCCACCCACGAGTTTGGAGCCATGCGTAGTGATTGCTTAGTGCAATTCTCCATTCTCTACCCTTTTTCGGAGCCCCATGAATTGCGTTTTCGTTCATGCATCCTCCACCCACGAGTTTGGAGCCATGCGTTGTGATTGCTTAGTGCAATTCTCCATTCTCTACCCTTTTTCGGAGCCCCATGAATTGCGTTTTCGTTCATGCATCCTCCACCCACGAGTTTGGAGCCATGCGTAGTGATTGCTTAGTGCAATTCTCCATTCTCTACCTTTTTTCGGAGCCCCATGAATTGCGTTTTCGTTCATGCATCCTCCACCCACGAGTTTGGAGCCATGCGTAGTGATTGCTTAGTGCAATTCTCCATTCTCTACCTTTTTTCGGAGCCCCATGAATTGCGTTTTCGTTCATGCATCCTCCACCCACGAGTTTGGAGCCATGCGTAGTGATTGCTTAGTGCAATTCTCCATTCTCTACCCTTTTTTCGGAGCCCCATGAATTGCGTTTTCGTTCATGCATCCTCCACCCACGAGTTTGGAGCATGCGTAGTGATTGCTTAGTGCAATTCTCCATTCTCTACCCTTTTTTCGGAGCCCCATGAATTGCTTTTCGTTCATGCATCCTCCACCCACGAGTTTGGAGCCATGCGTAGTGATTGCTTAGTGCAATTCTCCATTCTCTACCCTTTTTTCGGAGCCCCATGAATTGCGTTTTCGTTCATGCATCCTCCACCCACGAGTTTGGAGTCATGCGTAGTGATTGCTTAGTGCAATTCTCCATTCTCAACCCTTTTTCGGAGCCCCATGAATTGCGTTTTCGTTCATGCATCCTCCACCCACGAGTTTGGAGCCATGCGTAGTGATTGCTTAGTGCAATTCTCCATTCTCAACCCTTTTTCGGAGCCCCATGAATTGCGTTTTCGTTCATGCATCCTCCACCCACGAGTTTGGAGCCATGCGTAGTGATTGCTTAGTGCAATTCTCCATTCTCTACCTTTTTTCGGAGCCCCATGAATTGCGTTTTCGTTCATGCATCCTCCACCCACGAGTTTGGAGCCATGCGTAGTGATTGCTTAGTGCAATTCTCCATTCTCAACCTTTTTTCGGAGTCCCATGAATTGATTTTCGTTCATTCGTCCTCCACCAACGATTTTGGAGCCATGCGTAGTGATTGCTTAGTGCAATTCTCCATTCTCTACCCTTTTTCGGAGCCCCATGAATTGCGTTTTCGTTCATGCATCCTCCACCCACGAGTTTGGAGCCATGCGTAGTGATTGCTTAGTGCAATTCTCCATTCTCTACCTTTTTTCGGAGCCCCATGAATTGCGTTTTCGTTCATGCATCCTCCACCCACGAGTTTGGAGCCATGCGTAGTGATTGCTTAGTGCAATTCTCCATTCTCTACCTTTTTTCGGAGCCCCATGAATTGCGTTTTCGTTCATGCATCCTCCACCCACGAGTTTGGAGCCATGCGTAGTGATTGCTTAGTGCAATTCTCCATTCTCTACCCTTTTTTCGGAGCCCCATGAATTGCGTTTTCGTTCATGCATCCTCCGCCCACGAGTTTGGAGCCATGCGTAGTGATTGCTTAGTGCAATTCTCCATTCTCTACCCTTTTTTCGGAGCCCCATGAATTGCGTTTTCGTTCATGCATCCTCCACCCACGAGTTTGGAGCCATGCGTAGTGATTGCTTAGTGCAATTCTCCATTCTCTACCCTTTTTTCGGAGCCCCATGAATTGCGTTTTCGTTCATGCATCCTCCACCCACGAGTTTGGAGCATGCGTAGTGATTGCTTAGTGCAATTCTCCATTCTCACCCTTTTTCGGAGCCCCATGAATTGCGTTTTCGTTCATGCATCCTCCACCCACGAGTTTGGAGCCATGCGTAGTGATTGCTTAGTGCAATTCTCCATTCTCTACCTTTTTCGGAGCCCCATGAATTGCTTTTTCGTTCATGCATCCTCCACCCACGAGTTTGGAGCCATGCGTAGTGATTGCTTAGTGCAATTCTCCATTCTCTACCTTTTTTCGGAGCCCCATGAATTGCGTTTTCGTTCATGCATCCTCCACCCACGAGTTTGGAGCCATGCGTAGTGATTGCTTAGTGCAATTCTCCATTCTCTACCTTTTTTCGGAGCCCCATGAATTGCGTTTTCGTTCATGCATCCTCCACCCACGAGTTTGGAGCCATGCGTAGTGATTGCTTAGTGCAATTCTCCATTCTCTACCCTTTTTCGGAGCCCCATGAATTGCGTTTTCGTTCATGCATCCTCCACCCACGAGTTTGGAGCCATGCGTAGTGATTGCTTAGTGCAATTCTCCATTCTCTACCCTTTTTCGGAGCCCCATGAATTGCGTTTTC
The DNA here is from genome assembly GCF_004193775.1 of Glycine soja. Taxonomy (NCBI): domain Eukaryota; kingdom Viridiplantae; phylum Streptophyta; class Magnoliopsida; order Fabales; family Fabaceae; genus Glycine; species Glycine soja. Next base: position 59,991 of record NW_021143862.1, on the reverse strand, counting down.
GTTCATGCATCCTCCACCCACGAGTTTGGAGCCATGCGTAGTGATTGCTTAGTGCAATTCTCCATTCTCTATCCCTTTTTTCGGAGCCCCATGAATTGCGTTTTCGTTCATGCATCCTCCACCCACGAGTTTGGAGCCATGCGTAGTGATTGCTTAGTGCAATTCTCCATTCTCTACCTTTTTTCGGAGCCCCATGAATTGCGTTTTCGTTCATGCATCCTCCACCCACGAGTTTGGAGCCATGCGTAGTGATTGCTTAGTGCAATTCTCCATTCTCTACCCTTTTTCGGAGCCCCATGAATTGCGTTTTCGTTCATGCATCCTCCACCCACGAGTTTGGAGCCATGCGTAGTGATTGCTTAGTGCAATTCTCCATTCTCTACCCTTTTTCGGAGCCCCATGAATTGCGTTTTCGTTCATGCATCCTCCACCCACGAGTTTGGAGCATGCGTAGTGATTGCTTAGTGCAATTCTCCATTCTCTACCCTTTTTTCGGAGCCCCATGAATTGCGTTTTCGTTCATGCATCCTCCACCCACGAGTTTGGAGCCATGCGTAGTGATTGCTTAGTGCAATTCTCCATTCTCTACCCTTTTTCGGAGCCCCATGAATTGCGTTTTCGTTCATGCATCCTCCACCCACGAGTTTGGAGGCATGCGTAGTGATTGCTTAGTGCAATTCTCCATTCTCTACCCTTTTTCGGAGCCCCATGAATTGCGTTTTCGTTCATGCATCCTCCACCCACGAGTTTGGAGCCATGCGTAGTGATTGCTTAGTGCAATTCTCCATTCTCTACTTTTTTTCGGAGCCCCATGAATTGCGTTTTCGTTCATGCATCCTCCACCCACGAGTTTGGAGCCATGCGTAGTGATTGCTTAGTGCAATTCTCCATTCTCTACCCTTTTTCGGAGCCCCATGAATTGCGTTTTCGTTCATGCATCCTCCACCCACGAGTTTGGAGCATGCGTAGTGATTGCTTAGTGCAATTCTCCATTCTCTACCCTTTTTTCGGAGCCCCATGAATTGCGTTTTCGTTCATGCATCCTCCACCCACGAGTTTGGAGCCATGCGTAGTGATTGCTTAGTGCAATTCTCCATTCTCTACCCTTTTTCGGAGCCCCATGAATTGCGTTTTCGTTCATGCATCCTCCACCCACGAGTTTGGAGCATGCGTAGTGATTGCTTAGTGCAATTCTCCATTCTCTACCCTTTTTCGGAGCCCCATGAATTGCGTTTTCGTTCATGCATCCTCCACCCACGAGTTTGGAGTCATGCGTAGTGATTGCTTAGTGCAATTCTCCATTCTCAACCCTTTTTCGGAGCCCCATGAATTGCGTTTTCGTTCATGCATCCTCCACCCACGAGTTTGGAGCCATGCGTAGTGATTGCTTAGTGCAATTCTCCATTCTCTACCTTTTTTCGGAGCCCCATGAATTGCGTTTTCGTTCATGCATCCTCCACCCACGAGTTTGGAGCCATGCGTAGTGATTGCTTAGTGCAATTCTCCATTCTCTACCTTTTTTCGGAGCCCCATGAATTGCGTTTTCGTTCATGCATCCTCCACCCACGAGTTTGGAGCCATGCGTAGTGATTGCTTAGTGCAATTCTCCATTCTCTACCTTTTTTCGGAGCCCCATGAATTGCGTTTTCGTTCATGCATCCTCCACCCACGAGTTTGGAGCCATGCGTAGTGATTGCTTAGTGCAATTCTCCATTCTCTACCCTTTTTCGGAGCCCCATGAATTGCGTTTTCGTTCATGCATCCTCCACCCACGAGTTTGGAGCCATGCGTAGTGATTGCTTAGTGCAATTCTCCATTCTCTACTTTTTTCGGAGCCCCATGAATTGCGTTTTCGTTCATGCATCCCCCACCCACGAGTTTGGAGCCATGCGTAGTGATTGCTTAGTGCAATTCTCCATTCTCTACCCTTTTTCGGAGCCCCATGAATTGCGTTTTCGTTCATGCATCCTCCACCCACGAGTTTGGAGCCATGCGTAGTGATTGCTTAGTGCAATTCTCCATTCTCTACCTTTTTTCGGAGCCCCATGAATTGCGTTTTCGTTCATGCATCCTCCACCCACGAGTTTGGAGCCATGCGTAGTGATTGCTTAGTGCAATTCTCCATTCTCTACCTTTTTTCGGAGCCCCATGAATTGCGTTTTCGTTCATGCATCCTCCACCCACGAGTTTGGAGCCATGCGTAGTGATTGCTTAGTGCAATTCTCCATTCTCTACCTTTTTTCGGAGCCCCATGAATTGCGTTTTCGTTCATGCATCCTCCACCCACGAGTTTGGAGCCATGCGTAGTGATTGCTTAGTGCAATTCTCCATTCTCTACCTTTTTTCGGAGCCCCATGAATTGCGTTTTCGTTCATGCATCCTCCACCCACGAGTTTGGAGCCATGCGTAGTGATTGCTTAGTGCAATTCTCCATTCTCTACCCTTTTTCGGAGCCCCATGAATTGCGTTTTCGTTCATGCGTCCTCCACCCACGAGTTTGGAGCCATGCGTAGTGATTGCTTAGTGCAATTCTCCATTCTCAACCTTTTTCGGAGCCCATGAATTGCGTTTTCGTTCATGCATCCTCCACCCACGAGTTTGGAGCCATGCGTAGTGATTGCTTAGTGCAATTCTCCATTCTCTACCTTTTTTCGGAGCCCCATGAATTGCGTTTTCGTTCATGCATCCTCCACCCACGAGTTTGGAGCCATGCGTAGTGATTGCTTAGTGCAATTCTCCATTCTCTACCTTTTTTCGGAGCCCCATGAATTGCGTTTTCGTTCATGCATCCTCCACCCACGAGTTTGGAGCCATGCGTAGTGATTGCTTAGTGCAATTCTCCATTCTCTACCTTTTTTCGGAGCCCCATGAATTGCGTTTTCGTTCATGCATCCTCCACCCACGAGTTTGGAGCCATGCGTAGTGATTGCTTAGTGCAATTCTCCATTCTCTACCCTTTTTCGGAGCCCCATGAATTGCGTTTTCGTTCATGCATCCTCCACCCACGAGTTTGGAGCCATGCGTAGTGATTGCTTAGTGCAATTCTCCATTCTCTACTTTTTTTCGGAGCCCCATGAATTGCGTTTTCGTTCATGCATCCTCCACCCACGAGTTTGGAGCCATGCGTAGTGATTGCTTAGTGCAATTCTCCATTCTCTACCCTTTTTCGGAGCCCCATGAATTGCGTTTTCGTTCATGCATCCTCCACCCACGAGTTTGGAGCCATGCGTAGTGATTGCTTAGTGCAATTCTCCATTCTCTACCCTTTTTCGGAGCCCCATGAATTGCGTTTTCGTTCATGCATCCTCCACCCACGAGTTTGGAGCCATGCGTAGTGATTGCTTAGTGCAATTCTCCATTCTCTACCTTTTTCGGAGCCCCATGAATTGCGTTTTCGTTCATGCATCCTCCACCCACGAGTTTGGAGCCATGCGTAGTGATTGCTTAGTGCAATTCTCCATTCTCTACTTTTTTTCGGAGCCCCATGAATTGCGTTTTCGTTCATGCATCCTCCACCCACGAGTTTGGAGCCATGCGTAGTGATTGCTTAGTGCAATTCTCCATTCTCTACCCTTTTTTCGGAGCCCCATGAATTGCATTTTCGTTCATGCATCCTCCACCCACGAGTTTGGAGCCATGCGTAGTGATTGCTTAGTGCAATTCTCCATTCTCTACCCTTTTTTCGGAGCCCCATGAATTGCGTTTTCGTTCATGCATCCTCCACCCACGAGTTTGGAGCATGCGTAGTGATTGCTTAGTGCAATTCTCCATTCTCTACCCTTTTTTCGGAGCCCCATGAATTGCGTTTTCGTTCATGCATCCTCCACCCACGAGTTTGGAGCCATGCGTAGTGATTGCTTAGTGCAATTCTCCATTCTCTACCCTTTTTCGGAGCCCCATGAATTGCGTTTTCGTTCATGCATCCTCCACCCACGAGTTTGGAGCCATGCGTAGTGATTGCTTAGTGCAATTCTCCATTCTCTACCCTTTTCGGAGCCCCATGAATTGCATTTTCGTTCATGCATCTTCCACCCACGAGTTTGGAGCCATGCGTAGTGATTGCTTAGTGCAATTCTCCATTCTCTACCTTTTTTGGAGCCCCATGAATTGCGTTTTCGTTCATGCATCCTCCACCCACGAGTTTGGAGCCATGCGTAGTGATTGCTTAGTGCAATTCTCCATTCTCAACCCTTTTTTCGGAGCCCCATGAATTGCGTTTCGTTCATGCATCCTCCACCCACGAGTTTGGAGCATGCGTAGTGATTGCTTAGTGCAATTCTCCATTCTCTACCCTTTTTTCGGAGCCCCATGAATTGCGTTTTCGTTCATGCATCCTCCACCCACGAGTTTGGAGCCATGCGTAGTGATTGCTTAGTGCAATTCTCCATTCTCTACCCTTTTTTCGGAGCCCCATGAATTACGTTTTCGTTCATGCATCCTCCACCCACGAGTTTGGAGCCATGCGTAGTGATTGCTTAGTGCAATTCTCCATTCTCTACCCTTTTTTCGGAGCCCCATGAATTGCGTTTTCGTTCATGCGTCCTCCACCCACGAGTTTGGAGTCATGCGTAGTGATTGCTTAGTGCAATTCTCCATTCTCAACCCTTTTTCGGAGCCCCATGAATTGCGTTTTCGTTCATGCATCCTCCACCCACGAGTTTGGAGCCATGCGTAGTGATTGCTTAGTGCAATTCTCCATTCTCTACTTTTTTCGGAGCCCCATGAATTGCATTTTCGTTCATGCATCCTCCACCCACGAGTTTGGAGCCATGCGTAGTGATTGCTTAGTGCAATTCTCCATTCTCTACTTTTTTCGGAGCCCCATGAATTGCATTTTCGTTCATGCATCCTCCACCCACGAGTTTGGAGCCATGCGTAGTGATTGCTTAGTGCAATTCTCCATTCTCTACCCTTTTTCGTAGCCCCATGAATTGCATTTTCGTTCATGCATCTTCCACCCACGAGTTTGGAGCCATGCGTAGTGATTGCTTAGTGCAATTCTCCATTCTCTACTTTTTTTCGGAGCCCCATGAATTGCGTTTTCGTTCATGCATCCTCCACCCACGAGTTTGGAGCCATGCGTAGTGATTGCTTAGTGCAATTCTCCATTCTCTACTTTTTTCGGAGCCCCATGAATTGCATTTTCGTTCATGCATCCTCCACCCACGAGTTTGGAGCCATGCGTAGTGATTGCTTAGTGCAATTCTCCATTCTCTACTTTTTTCGGAGCCCCATGAATTGCGTTTTCGTTCATGCATCCTCCACCCACGAGTTTGGAGCCATGCGTAGTGATTGCTTAGTGCAATTCTCCATTCTCTACGTTTTTTCGAGCCCCATGAATTGCATTTTCGTTCATGCATCTTCCCCCCACGAGTTTGGAGCCATGCGTAGTGATTGCTTAGTCCAATTCTCCATTGTCTACTTTTTTTCGAGCCCCATGAATTGCATTTTCGTGCATGCATCCTCCACCCACGAGGTTGGAGCCATGCGTAGTGATTGCTTAGTGCAATTCTCCATTTTCTACTTTTTTTCGGAGCCCCATGAATTCCGTTTTCGTTCATGCATCCTCCACCCACGAGTTTCGAGCCATGCATAGTGATTGCTTAGTGCAATTCTCCATTCTCTACCCTTTTTCGGATCCCCATGAATTGCGTTTTAGTTCATGCGTCCTCCACCCTCGAGTTTGGAGTCATGCGTAGTGATTGCTTAGTGCAATTCTCCATTCTCTACTTTTTTTCGGAGCCCCATGAATTGCGTTTTCGTTCATGCATCCTCCACCCACGAGTTTCGAGCCATGCGTAGTGATTGCCTAGTGCAATTCTCCATTCTCTACTTTTTTTCGGAGCCCCATGAATTGCATTTTCGTTCATGCATCTTCCACCCACGAGTTTGGAGCCATGCGTAGTGATTGCTTAGTGCAATTCTCCATTCTCTACCTTTTTTGGAGCCCCATGAATTGCGTTTTCGTTCATGCATCCTCCACCCACGAGTTGGAGCCATGCGTAGTGATTGCTTAGTGCAATTCTCCATTCTCTACTTTTTTTCGGAGCCCCATCAATTGCGTTTTCGTTCATTTATCCTCCAACCACGAGTTTGGAGCCATGCGTAGTGATTGCTTAGTGCAATTCTCCATTCTCTACCCTTTTTCGGAGCCCCATGAATTGCGTTTTCCTTAATGCGTCCTCCACCCACGAGTTTGGAGTCATGCGTAGTGATTTCTTAGTGCCATTCTCCATCCTCAACCCCTCTTTTCGGAGCCCCATGAATTGCGTTTTCGTTCATGCATCCTCCACCCACGAGGTTGGAGCCATGCGTAGTGATTGCCTAGTGCAATTCTCCATTCTCTACTTTTTTTCGGAGCCCCATGAATTGCATTTTCGTTCATGCATCTTCCACCCACAAGTTTGGAGCCATGCGTAGTGATTGCTTAGTGCAATTCTCCATTCTCTACCTTTTTTGGAGCCCCATGAATTGCGTTTTCGTTCATGCATCCTCCACCCACGAGGTTGGAGCCATGCGCTGTGATTGCTTAGTGCAATTCTCCATTCTCTACTTTTTTTCGGAGCCCCATCAATTGCGTTTTCGTTCATTATCCTCCACCACGAGTTTGGAGCCATGCGTAGTGATTGCTTAGTGCAATTCTCCATTCTCTACCCTTTTTCGGAGCCCCATGAATTGCGTTTTCCTTAATGCGTCCTCCACCCATGAGTTTGGAGTCATGCGTAGTGATTGCTTAGTGCATTCTCCATCCTCAACCCTCTTTTCGGAGCCCCATGAATTGCATTTTCGTTCATGCATCCTCCACCCACGAGGTTGGAGCCATGCGTAGTGATTGCTTAGTGCAATTCTCCATTGTCTACATTTTTTCGGAGTCCCATCAATTGCGTTTTCGTTCATGCATCCTCCACCCATGAGTTTGGAGCCATGCGTAGTGATTGCTTAGTGCAATTCTCCATTCTCTACTTTTGTTCGGAGCCCCATGAATTGCATTTTCGTTCATGCATCCTCCACCCACGAGTTTGGAGCCATGCGTAGTGATTGCTTAGTGCAATTCTCCATTCTCTACCCCTTTTTTCGGAGCCCCATGAATTGCGTCTTCGTTCATGCATCCTCCACCCACGAGTTTGGAGCTATGCGTAGTGATTGCTTAGTGCAATTCTCCATTCTCTACCCTTTTTCGGAGCCCCATGAATTGCGTTTTCCTTCATGCGTCCTCCACCCACGAGTTTGGAGTCATGCGTAGTGATTGCTTAGTGCAATTCTCCATTCTCTACTTTTTTTCGGAGCCCCATCAATTGCGTTTTTGTTCATCCATCCTCCACCCACGAGTTTCGAGCCATGCGTAGTGATTGCTTATTGCAATTCTCCATTCTCTACCCCTTTTTTCGGAGCCCCATGAATTGCGTCTTCGTTCATTCATCCTCCACCCACGAGTTTCGAGCTATGCGTATTGATTGCTTAGTGCAATTCTTCATTCTCAACCTTTTTTTCGGAGCCCCATGAATTGCATTTTCGTTCATGTTCCTCCACCCACGAGGTTGGAGCCATGCATAGTGACTGCTTAGTGCAATTCTCCATTCTCTACCCTTTTTCGGAGCCCCATGAATTGCGTTTTAGTTCATGCGTCCTCCACCCACGAGTTTGGAGTCATGCGTAGTGATTGCTTAGTGCAATTCTCCATTCTCCACTCTTTTTCGGAGCCCCATGAATTGCGTTTTCGTTCATGCATCCTGCACCCACGCGTTTCGAGTCATGCGTAGTGATTGCTTAGTGCAATTCTCCATTCTCTACTTTTTTTCGGAGCCCCATGAATTGCATTTTCGTTCATGCATCCTCCACCCACAAGTTTGGAGCCATGCGTAGTGATTGCTTAGTGCAATTCTCCATTCTCTACCCTTTTTCGGAGCCCCATGAATTGCGTTTTCCTTAATGCGTCCTCCACCCACGAGTTTGGAGTCATGCGTAGTGATTTCTTAGTGCCATTCTCCATCCTCAACCCCTCTTTTCGGAGCCCCATGAATTGCGTTTTCGTTCATGCATCCTCCACCCACGAGGTTGGAGCCATGCGTAGTGATTGCCTAGTGCAATTCTCCATTCTCTACTTTTTTTCGGAGCCCCATGAATTGCATTTTCGTTCATGCATCTTCCACCCACAAGTTTGGAGCCATGCGTAGTGATTGCTTAGTGCAATTCTCCATTCTCTACCTTGTTTTGGAGCCCCATGAATTGCGTTTTCGTTCATGCATCCTCCACCCACGAGGTTGGAGCCATGCGCTGTGATTGCTTAGTGCAATTCTCCATTCTCTACTTTTTTTCGGAGCCCCATCAATTGCGTTTTCGTTCATTTATCCTCCAACCACGAGTTTGGAGCCATGCGTAGTGATTGCTTAGTGCAATTCTCCATTCTCTACCCTTTTTCGGAGCCCCATGAATTGCGTTTTCCTTAATGCGTCCTCCACCCATGAGTTTGGAGTCATGCGTAGTGATTGCTTAGTGCCATTCTCCATCCTCAACCCCTCTTTTCGGAGCCCCATGAATTGCATTTTCGTTCATGCATCCTCCACCCACGAGGTTGGAGCCATGCGTAGTGATTGCTTAGTGCAATTCTCCATTGTCTACATTTTTTCGGAGTCCCATCAATTGCGTTTTCGTTCATGCATCCTCCACCCATGAGTTTGGAGCCATGCGTAGTGATTGCTTAGTGCAATTCTCCATTCTCTACTTTTGTTCGGAGCCCCATGAATTGCATTTTCGTTCATGCATCCTCCACCCACGAGTTTGGAGCCATGCGTAGTGATTGCTTAGTGCAATTCTCCATTCTCTACCCCTTTTTTCGGAGCCCCATGAATTGCGTCTTCGTTCATGCATCCTCCACCCACGAGTTTGGAGCTATGCGTAGTGATTGCTTAGTGCAATTCTCCATTCTCTACCCTTTTTCGGAGCCCCATGAATTGCGTTTTCCTTCATGCGTCCTCCACCCACGAGTTTGGAGTCATGCGTAGTGATTGCTTAGTGCAATTCTCCATTCTCTACTTTTTTTCGGAGCCCCATCAATTGCGTTTTTGTTCATCCATCCTCCACCCACGAGTTTGGAGCCATGCGTAGTGATTGCTTATTGCAATTCTCCATTCTCTACCCCTTTTTTCGGAGCCCCATGAATTGCGTCTTCGTTCATTCATCCTCCACCCACGAGTTTCGAGCTATGCGTATTGATTGCTTAGTGCAATTCTTCATTCTCAACCTTTTTTTCGGAGCCCCATGAATTGCATTTTCGTTCATGTTCCTCCACCCACGAGGTTGGAGCCATGCATAGTGATTGCTTAGTGCAATTCTCCATTCTCTACCCTTTTTCGGAGCCCCATGAATTGCGTTTTAGTTCATGCGTCCTCCACCCACGAGTTTGGAGTCATGCGTAGTGATTGCTTAGTGCAATTCTCCATTCTCCACTCTTTTTCGGAGCCCCATGAATTGCGTTTTCGTTCATGCATCCTGCACCCACGCGTTTCGAGTCATGCGTAGTGATTGCTTAGTGCAATTCTCCATTCTCTACTTTTTTTCGGAGCCCCATGAATTGCATTTTCGTTCATGCATCCTCCACCCACAAGTTTGGAGCCATGCGTAGTGATTGCTTAGTGCAATTCTCCATTCTCTACCTTGTTTCGGAGCCCCATGAATTGCATTTTCGTTGATGCATCCTCCACCCACGAGGTTGGAGCCATGCGTAGTGATTGCTTAGTGCAATTCTCTATTCTCTACTTTTTTTCGGAGCCCCATGAATTGCATTTTCGTTCATGCATCCTCCACCCACGAGTTTGGAGCCATGCGTAGTGATTGCTTAGTGCAATTCTCCATTCTCTACCTTGTTTTGGAGCCCCATGAATTGCGTTTTCGTTCATGCATCCTCCACCCACGAGTTTGGAGCCATGCGTAGTGATTTCTTGGTACGATTCTCCATTCTCTACCCTTTTTCGTAGCCCCATCAATTGCGTTTTCGTTCATCCATCCTCCACCCACGAGTTTGGAGCCATGCGTAGTGATTGCTTATTGCAATTCTCCATTCTCTACCCCTTTTTTCGGAGCCCCATGAATTGCGTCTTCGTTCATTCATCCTCCACCCACGAGTTTCGAGCTATGCGTATTGATTGCTTAGTGCAATTCTTCATTCTCAACCTTTTTTTCGGAGCCCCATGAATTGCATTTTGGTTCATGCATCCTCCACCCACGAGGTTGGAGCCATGCGTAGTCATTGCTTAGTGCAATTCTCCATTCTCTACTTTTTTTCGGAGCCCCATGAATTGCGTTTTCTATCATGCATCCTCCACCCACGAGTTTGGAGCCATGCATAGTGATTGCTTAGTGCAATTCTCCATTCTCCACTCTTTTTCGGAGCCCAATGAATTGTGTTTTCGTTCATGCGTCCTCCACCCACGCGTTTGGAGTCATGCGTAGTGATTGCTTAGTGCAATTCTCCATTCTCAACCCCTCTTTTCGGAGCCCCATGAATTGCGTTTTCGTTCATGCATCCTCCACCCACGAGGTTGGAGCCATGCGTAGTGATTGCTTAGTGCAATTCTCCATTCTCTACTTTTTTTCGGAGCCCCATGAATTGCGTTTTCGTTCATGCATCCTCCACCCACGAGTTTCGAGCCATGCATAGTGATTGGTTAGTGCAATTCTCTATTCTCTACTTCTTTTCGGAGCCCCATGAATTGCATTTTCGTTCATGCATCTTCCACCCACAAGTTTGGAGCCATGCGTAGTGATTGCTTAGTGCAATTCTCCATTCTCTACCTTGTTTTGGAGCCCCATGAATTGCGTTTTCGTTCATGCATCCTCCACCCACGAGGTTGGAGCCATGCGTAGTGATTGATTGGTACGATTCTCCATTCTCTACTTTTTTTCGGAGCCCCATCAATTGCGTTTTCGTTCATTTATCCTCCAACCACGAGTTTGGAGCCATGCGTAGTGATTGCTTAGTGCAATTCTCCATTCTCTACCCTTTTTCGGAGCCCCATGATTTGCGTTTTCCTTAATGCGTCCTCCACCCACGAGTTTGGAGTCATGCGTAGTGATTGCTTAGTGCCATTCTCCATTCTCAACCCCTCTTTTCGGAGCCCCATGAATTGCTTTTTCTTTCGTGCATCCTCCACCCACGAGGTTGGAGCCATGCGTAGTGATTGCTTAGTGCAATTCTCCATTGTCTACTTCTTTTCGGAGTCCCATGAATTGCGTTTTCGTTCATGCATCCTCCACCCACGAGTTTAGAGCCATCCGTTGTGATTGCTTAGTGCAATTCTCCATTCTCTACCCTTTTTCGTAGCCCCATGAATTGCATTTTCGTTCATGCATCTTCCACCCACGAGTTTGGAGCCATGCGTAGTGATTGCTTAGTGCAATTCTCCATTGTCCACTTTTTTTCGGAGCCCCATGAATTGCATTTTCGTTCATGCATCCTCAACCCACGAGTTTGGAGCCATGCGTTGTGATTTCTTAGTGCAATTCTCCATTCTCTACCCTTTTTCGTAGCCCCATTAATTGCATTTTCGTTCATGCATCTTCCACACACAAGTTTGGAGCCATGCGTAGTGATTGCTAAGTGCAATTCTCCATTCTCTACCTTGTTTTGGAGCCCCATGAATTGCGTTTTCGTTCATGCATCCTCCACCCACGAGGTTAGAGCCATGCGTAGTGATTGCTTAGTGCAATTCTCCATTCTCTACTTTTTTTCAGAGCCCCATGAATTGCGTTTTCGTTCATGCATCCTCCACCCACGAGTTTGGAGCCATGCATAGTGATTGCTTAGTGCAATTCTCCATTCTCTACCCTTTTTCGGAGCCCCATGAATTGCGTTTTAGTTCATGCGTCCTCCACCCACGAGTTTGGAGTCATGCGTAGTGATTGCTTAGTGCAATTCTCCATTCTCTACTTTTTTTCGGAGCCCCATGAATTGCATTTTCGTTCATGCATCTTCCACCCACAAGTTTGGAGCCATGCGTAGTGATTGCTTAGTGCAATTCTCCATTCTCTACCTTGTTTTGGAGCCCCATGAATTGCGTTTTCGTTCATGCATCCTCCACCCACGAGGTTGGAGCCATGCGTAGTGATTGCTTGGTACGATTCTCCATTCTCTACTTTTTTTCGGAGCCCCATCAATTGCGTTTTCGTTCATCCATCCTCCACCCACGAGTTTGGAGCCATGGGTAGTGATTGCTTATTGCAATTCTCCATTCTCTACCCCTTTTTTCGGAGCCCCATGAATTGCGTCTTCGTTCATTCATCCTCCACCCACGAGTTTCGAGCTATGCGTATTGATTGCTTAGTGCAATTCTTCATTCTCAACCTTTTTTTCGGAGCCCCATGAATTGCATTTTCGTTCATGCATCCTCCACCCACGAGGTTGGAGCCATGCGTAGTCATTGCTTACTGCAATTCTCCATTCTCTACTTTTTTCGGAACCCCATGAATTGCGTTTTCTATCATGCATCCTCCACCCACGAGTTTGGAGCCATGCATAGTGATTGCTCTGTGAAATTCTCCATTCTCCACTCTTTTTCGAAGCCCAATGAATTGTGTTTTCGTTCATGTGTCCTCCACCCACGCGTTTGGAGTCATGCGTAGTGATTGCTTAGTGCAATTCTCCATTCTCAACCCCTCTTTTCGGAGCCCCATGAATTGCGTTTTCGTTCATGCATCCTCCACCCACGAGGTTAGAGCCATGCGTAGTGATTGCTTAGTGCAATTCTCCATTCTCTACTTTTTTTCGGAGCCCCATGAATTGCGTTTTCGTTCATGCATCCTCCACCCACGAGTTTCGAGCCATGCATAGTGATTGGTTAGTGCAATTCTCTATTCTCTACTTTTTTTCGGAGCCCCATGAATTGCATTTTCGTTCATGCATCTTCCACCCACAAGTTTGGAGCCATGCGTAGTGATTGCTTAGTGCAATTCTCCATTCTCTACCTTGTTTTGGAGCCCCATGAATTGCGTTTTCGTTCATGCATCCTCCACCCACGAGGTTGGAGCCATGCGTAGTGATTGCTTAGTGCAATTCTCCACTGTCTACTTTTTTTCGGAGTCCCATCAATTGCGTTTTGGTTCATGCATCCTCCACCCACGAGTTTGGAGCCATGCGTAGTGATTGCTTAGTGCAATTCTCCATTCTCTACCCTTTTTCGGAGCCCCATGATTTGCGTTTTCCTTAATGCGTCCTCCACCCACGAGTTTGGAGTCATGCGTAGTGATTGCTTAGTGCCATTCTCCATTCTCAACCCCTCTTTTCGGAGCCCCATGAATTGCTTTTTCTTTCGTGCATCCTCCACCCACGAGGTTGGAGCCATGCGTAGTGATTGCTTAGTGCAATTCTCCATTGTCTACTTCTTTTCGGAGTCCCATGAATTGCGTTTTCGTTCATGCATCCTCCACCCACGAGTTTAGAGCCATCCGTTGTGATTGCTTAGTGCAATTCTCCATTCTCTACCCTTTTTCGTAGCCCCATGAATTGCATTTTCGTTCATGCATCTTCCACCCACGAGTTTGGAGCCATGCGTAGTGATTGCTTAGTGCAATTCTCCATTGTCCACTTTTTTTCGGAGCCCCATGAATTGCATTTTCGTTCATGCATCCTCAACCCACGAGTTTGGAGCCATGCGTTGTGATTTCTTAGTGCAATTCTCCATTCTCTACCCTTTTTCGTAGCCCCATTAATTGCATTTTCGTTCATGCATCTTCCACACACAAGTTTGGAGCCATGCGTAGTGATTGCTAAGTGCAATTCTCCATTCTCTACCTTGTTTTGGAGCCCCATGAATTGCGTTTTCGTTCATGCATCCTCCACCCACGAGGTTAGAGCCATGCGTAGTGATTGCTTAGTGCAATTCTCCATTCTCTACTTTTTTTCAGAGCCCCATGAATTGCGTTTTCGTTCATGCATCCTCCACCCACGAGTTTGGAGCCATGCATAGTGATTGCTTAGTGCAATTCTCCATTCTCTACCCTTTTTCGGAGCCCCATGAATTGCGTTTTAGTTCATGCGTCCTCCACCCACGAGTTTGGAGTCATGCGTAGTGATTGCTTAGTGCAATTCTCCATTCTCTACTTTTTTTCGGAGCCCCATGAATTGCATTTTCGTTCATGCATCTTCCACCCACAAGTTTGGAGCCATGCGTAGTGATTGCTTAGTGCAATTCTCCATTCTCTACCTTGTTTTGGAGCCCCATGAATTGCGTTTTCGTTCATGCATCCTCCACCCACGAGGTTGGAGCCATGCGTAGTGATTGCTTGGTACGATTCTCCATTCTCTACTTTTTTTCGGAGCCCCATCAATTGCGTTTTCGTTCATCCATCCTCCACCCACGAGTTTGGAGCCATGGGTAGTGATTGCTTATTGCAATTCTCCATTCTCTACCCCTTTTTTCGGAGCCCCATGAATTGCGTCTTCGTTCATTCATCCTCCACCCACGAGTTTCGAGCTATGCGTATTGATTGCTTAGTGCAATTCTTCATTCTCAACCTTTTTTTCGGAGCCCCATGAATTGCATTTTCGTTCATGCATCCTCCACCCACGAGGTTGGAGCCATGCGTAGTCATTGCTTACTGCAATTCTCCATTCTCTACTTTTTTTCGGAACCCCATGAATTGCGTTTTCTATCATGCATCCTCCACCCACGAGTTTGGAGCCATGCATAGTGATTGCTCTGTGAAATTCTCCATTCTCCACTCTTTTTCGAAGCCCAATGAATTGTGTTTTCGTTCATGTGTCCTCCACCCACGCGTTTGGAGTCATGCGTAGTGATTGCTTAGTGCAATTCTCCATTCTCAACCCCTCTTTTCGGAGCCCCATGAATTGCGTTTTCGTTCATGCATCCTCCACCCACGAGGTTAGAGCCATGCGTAGTGATTGCTTAGTGCAATTCTCCATTCTCTACTTTTTTTCGGAGCCCCATGAATTGCGTTTTCGTTCATGCATCCTCCACCCACGAGTTTCGAGCCATGCATAGTGATTGGTTAGTGCAATTCTCTATTCTCTACTTTTTTTCGGAGCCCCATGAATTGCATTTTCGTTCATGCATCTTCCACCCACAAGTTTGGAGCCATGCGTAGTGATTGCTTAGTGCAATTCTCCATTCTCTACCTTGTTTTGGAGCCCCATGAATTGCGTTTTCGTTCATGCATCCTCCACCCACGAGGTTGGAGCCATGCGTAGTGATTGCTTAGTGCAATTCTCCACTGTCTACTTTTTTTCGGAGTCCCATCAATTGCGTTTTGGTTCATGCATCCTCCACCCACGAGTTTGGAGCCATGCGTAGTGATTGCTTAGTGCAATTCTCCATTCTCTACTTTTGTTCGGAGCCCCATGAATTGCATTTTCGTTCATGCATCCTCCACCCACGAGTTTGGAGCTGTCATACCCTAATTTCGTCCGGGGACCTTTGCTTGATGACATGCGACCTTTCTTTGGTCCTTGTGAGGTGCTTGGCATCCATCATTAGGCAATTTGTGAAATTCCAGGACATGCCGAAAAACCAAAAAAATATTGAGGCACAATCCGTAAGTTTCCGTGACACACCGGAAATCAAATGGAAGCGTCGTTGCATAATTAAGTGAGGTTCCGTAACATTCCGTAAGTCAAAAAGGGGATGATTATGTAATCCGCAAGGTTCCGTAACATTACGGAAAGAAAACAAGTATCGTTACGAAATTCGTAAGTTTCCGTAACTTTACGAAAAAAGAATCACCAAAAAACAGCAGAGGGGGTGTACTTAGTAAAAATGGGGGTGCAAATAGCACCCAGGCCCACTTGGGCCCTCCAGAATATTCCTCCAGAAGGCTGTTGCTTCTGGAGGAAGCAACCTGGCTCGCCTGGGCGAGCTGGGCGGCAACCACCTCCCCTATTTTGCTATAAATAGGGGAGGAAGTGAAGAAGAAAAGGGTCAGCCCCTTTGGCACTTCTCTCTCTTTCGAATTTGCTTGGAAAAATCGTTTCCGTGAAGAAAATCTAAGCCGAGGCGCTTCCGAAACGTTTCCGTAACGTTTTCCGTGAAGAATTTCGCAAAGGTTTCAACCGTTCTTCGACGTTCTTCATTTGTTCTTCATCGTTCTTCGATCTTCAACGGGTAAGTACCTCGAACCAAGCTTTTCGATTCATTCTATGTACCCGTAGTGGTCCACATTGTGCTTCGTGCATTTTTATTCTCGTTTTGTTTACTTTTTATACCCCCTGTTGACGTGCTTAAGCCATTTTACTTAAGTCATTTCTCGCTTAACTTAAAAATAAAATCAATTTCCACCGAATGTTTGAATTGTATTATCCATTAACTTCGGTTAAAATGAATTCCGACCGTTCGGTCGTGCCGTAACCACGTTGGAAATAAAAAAAGAGGTAAAATAATAATATAATAATCATAAAAACATCTTTTAGTAAAATAAAGCGGAAAATAAATCGGACGTTTTCTCTTTGGGATTTCTCATTCTTAATCGAATTGATTAATAACTAAAGTGAAACTAAGGCTAAAATCAACTCGCCTAGTCAAGCTCGTCCACAAAAATAGGCTTTTGAAGTTTGTCATTTCAATTTCTCACTAAGTAAAATGGATCATTTTTTTAGGTCCAACGCCTTAAAATGATCACCACTTAAGTAAAAAAGAATCACTTGATAAGAAAGAACTACGTAGGTTTGAGTTCCTCATTGAGGATACGTAGGAGCAAAAGCCCCGCTTTTGTCGACCACCCCAAGAGATCGTTAATGGTCCAATGCCTTAACGTTTCTCTCCTTTCAAAAACAAGAGATCGTTAATGGTCCAACGCCTTAACGTTTCTCATCTTTCAAAATCAAAAGACCGTTTAATGGTCCAACACCTTAAATGACCTTTTGTTCAAATAAAAACATATTTTGCAAAAAAGACAAAAAACAACTTAACCAAACACTTTGTTCCAAAAGAACTACGTAGGTCTGATTTTCTCATCCCAAATTGAGGAATACGTAGGAGCAAAGGGAAACACCCTTGTCGACCACAAAAAGAGAAAATATAAAAAGGGTATAAAGGATATAGAGACATAAAAAGGGAACATAAAAAATCAAAGTCATGTTTGCACATTCGATTAAAGGCTGCCGTCCCTTGGGGCGGACGTGTGGGGTGCTAATACCTTCCCCGTGCGTAAATACAACTCCCGAACCTTTCACTTAAAAGTTCGTAGATCGCGTCTTTTTCGGTTTTTCTGACGTTTTCCTCAAATAAACGTTGGTGGCGACTCCGCGCGTATTCCTTTCGTGGAACACGCATCCCGCGAGTCACGCGTCGCCCTCCCGCCGAAGGGTAGGTTGCGACAGTTGGCGACTCCACTGGGGACTGTTTTTAGAGAGTTAGGCCATTTAATTTTGTGCAATGTTTTACCGTGACTTACCCCTTTTGTTGGTTTCCTTTCATTATGTTCTTGTGTATATAAACTCTTTGTGGCTTTTAGTGCGTTTTTAAAATGTATGCATGAAGTAAATATTTATTCATTTGATGCACACAAACACCAACACTATTTGCACACACTGTGAGTGAAAAAGGGCCCTATACCCGGGTTCATGGGAGCATAAGGAGTGGAGGTGAATCTGTGATCATGCTAGGTCTCCGACTTGCTTGATTACAGTGAACCCTCATCTAGAGTTTTTCTCTTTGAAAACATATTGTTGCTAGTAGTCCCTACTGCTGCAGTATGTTCTTCGAAGGGGATGATACCTCTAGAAGCCATCAAGAGAGATATGACTACCTTGGGGGTTATTACTAAAAGCCTAGTTAGCTCTCTCCCTTATAGGTCCCTTAAATAGGGGCATGGAGCAAACACGCTGCGTGCCACTTTTCACACTACCATGCATAAGTATCATATACCCTTTTGCTTATATTTTGTTTGTGAATATTGTCGTACTATGTACATCCCCGTGTTGTGCCTTTCACATATGCATCATGCGTGGGTTTCTTCTTTGATCCCCCTCACTTTAGCAAACCGACGGAGGGTCCGTGTTGCCTTCTTAAAAACATACGTTGGGTGCCATGCTTGCCCAAACGTTGTATCCAAGAAGGAAACAATTTCTCGGGCTCCCGTATTCGTAAATTGCATCTCTGTCATATGCATTTCTTCATGCATTCATCCATTCCACCCATGATAGATGTAGGAGTTTTGTTTCGCACTAGATTTTATTTCACTTTAGTAAAACATGGGATCAAGTCAAAAGCCTTCGCTTAAAAAGAGGTTCTATCAAGTCAAAATCAAGAGCTTAGAGGTCACCAGTTTACGAAAGTTGGGGCAATTAATGGGTCAACTTCAACGGCAAGCCTTCCGCAAAGCCTATGGTAAGATTTGGGACCTAGCTAGGGTAGAAGTCTCCATGGAACCGATTGCATCCCTTTCCCAGTATTATGACCAGCCCCTAAGGTGCTTCACATTTGAGGACTTCCAGCTAGTGCCGACTGTGAAAGAGTTTGAAGAAATCCTGGGATGCCCACTGGGAGGAAGGAAGCCATATCTTTTCTCTGGGTTCTATCCCTCCACGACAAGAGTTGCCAAGGTGGTGAAAATCTCAGCACAAGAGTTGGACCGTGTAAAGCAAAACAGGAATGGGGTAGTCGGAGTACCAAGGAAGTGTTTGGAGGAAAGGGCAAAGGCCTTGGCAAATCAAGGCGAATGGGCTTTCTTTTATTGACATCTTGGCGCTTTTGATCTTTGGAGTTGTCCTCTTTCCGAATATGGAAGGGTTAGTGGACCTAGCAGCGATTGACGCTTTCCTCGCCTTTCATCATGGCAAGGAAAGCCCGGTCGTCGCCATTTTGGCCATGTATGACACGTTCGACCGGGGATGTGAAAAGAGCAGTGCAAGAATTGTTTGTTGTGCACTGGCTCTCTATGTGTGGCTGGTTTCACACCTTTTTTCTCCAAGAAGGTAGGCCCGTCTATCCGCTACAAGGTCACCGCTCGTGCGTCGAAAAGGGAAAGGGTAATTGATTCATTACACCAAGAGGCAACAATGTGGACGGACTGATTTGCTCTTACTTTGAACAGGAGTCAAGAACTTCCCCGATTGCTAGCCAAGGCCAAAGCAGTGGCGGACACCTACTCCGCCCCCGAGGAGATCCACGGACTTCTCAGCTATTGTCAGCATATGATAGACTTAATGGACCATATGATTAGAAACCGCTAGGAAGTTTGTATTGTCGCTCAGATCTTGACTAGTTATAACTTTTTGAAAAAAAATGAGTTTATCCCACGTTTTTACTCCAAAAATCAGTGCGAATCAAGTCACTCCCACATTTTATCTCTAGCATGCATTGTATGTTGGTCTCGTCCTTTGTCACGGGAAGCCGGAAGGTCCATATCACCTTCTTAATTGTACACATGGGGCACTGCACCCCCAAATGCGCAAGTAAGAAGAGATAATTTTCCGGGCTCTCGTGTCCGTAAAATGCATTCATATCATGCATCGCATAAGCATCTCTTCATAACATCATAATGAACATATCGTTCCTGCATTTGTCCGTTATCATATTCCAGCCTCACATTTTGCATGAGTCATGGCATCATCATGCATATGCGTTCAACAAACTTTTTGATCTTCAAAATTGCATACCATTTGTTTTCATGTTTGCTCATCCTTGTGTTTTCCTCTACAAAAAAAAAAAAGGGGAAGCGTGAAACTTCACACTACATTCTTAGTTGCATGTGATAGGCACCATGAGCCAACCATGTTGGGATCATAAACCCATTTCTAAAAAAAAAACCTAATGCATGGTTAACTAGGAAATGGTGTTTCTTCGGGCATCTCAATTTCATAATTACATTTTCCATGCATAGCTTAAAGTATGCCCGAGTCATTCATCCCTATGAGATGTTGTTGAAGTATTGGCGATCAGAATTGCCATTCCTTGGATTATAGGGTTGAACCAAGCTCATGCTTTTATAAAAAGGTTCATCAAGTCAAAATATGGAAGTAACCGTCTTGCAAAATTGGGGCAAAAGATGAATCGAGTCACATCACTGCTTCGTCTACTGCCAAACATATTTAGGATTGTTGATGTCCTTGTTACTTCCAGTTTCACCTTGACAAAGATGTCATGGACCATGTTGAAAATCTAAATTGATTCAACCCTATATCCTGCGTAAAAATTCGCAATCTTCAACTGTACATCATTCGCATACATCCATGCTTTTCATTGGTTGCATTGCTCATTGCATTCTTTCCTTGAAAAATAAAATAAAATAAAATAAAATGAACTTAATCATTGTTATAAAAAAAAAACATGCTTTACGGCGTCCTCACCGAACTTGTGCTAGAGCTAGAGTAATGGGTGAAGTAGAGGAGATACAAGAGAAGATGAAGGCCGACATGGAGGCCATTAAAGAGAAAATGGCCACAATGATGGAGGCCATGATGAGCGTGAAGAAGATAATGGAAGCCAATGCGGTTGCAATTGCCGCTACCAGCGTTGTTGCTAAGGTGAACCTGATGTCCCCATCCGGCATCAACCAAATGAATCATCCAACCTCAGATATGGTAGGCAAAGATTTGGGAAGTACGGGCAGCCCCCATAATGTACAAATTCAAAACGAGCACGCCTTCCCGCCATATGGCTTGCCTCTCAACTATACGCCACCCAAAGTGGCGTACACTCCCAATAAGAATGTCAATAACTCCACTCCTATACCCATTGAGAGCCAACAACCCCAAACTGATCATGCACATGTCTCTTAAACCGTGGGGGGGACACATGAAATTCCCCACCACAATCTAGCCGACTTCGAGCCTTGCCTCGGATATGCCACGGAAGGGCAAGCAGTTGGTGGTATACCCCTACAAAACCCTTTGGAAGGCCCTTGGTATCACCCACAACTACACCTCTTGCATTCCACGACAAGTAAAAACCCTCATGCTATGGCAGAAATGGGAAAGTTGGATCATCTAGAGGAAAGGCTCAGGGCCATTGAAGGAGGTGAAGATTATGCCTTTGCTAACCTAAAAGAGTTGTTCCTAGAACCCAATATCATCACCCCTCCCAAGTTCAAGGTGCTGGACCTTGACAAGTACAAGGGGACTACTTGTCCCAAGAACCATCTAAAGATGTATTGTCAGAAGATGGGGGAATACGCAAAAGATGAGGAATTGCTAATACATTCCTTCCAAGAAAGTCTTACTGGGGTAGCTGTTACCTGGTACACTAACTTGGAATCTTCCCGAGTCCATTCTTGGAAGGACCTAATGGTTGCCTTTGTTAGGCAGTATCAGTACAATTTTGATATGGTTCCGGATAGGATGCAACTACAGAACATTTTCAAAAAGGGGGACGGATCTTTCAAAGAACACCGCCAAAAGGTGGAGGGATCTGGCGGCCCAGGTGGTACCCCCAATGATGGAAAGGGAGACGATGATCGTGATGGTAGACACATTATCGATACTCTACTATGAAAAGATGGTGGGCTACGCACCCTCAAAGCTTTGCGGATTTGGTCTTCGCCAGTGAAAGGATCGATGTGGATCCGAAAAGAGGCAAATTTGATCATCCTACTAGGACGACTGAGAAAACTGGGGCAAATGAAGAGGGTGAGAAAGAGGGAGAAACCCATGTTGTGACTGCCATTCCTATACGGCCAAGTTTCCCACCAAACCCAACAATGTCATTACTCAATCAATAACAAACCTCCTCCTTACCCACCACCCAGTTATCCACAAAGGCCATCCCTAAATCAACCACAAAGCTTGTCTACCGCACTTCCAATGACGAAGACCACCTTTAGCACAAACCAAAAAAACACCAACAAAAAGGAATTTTGCAGCAAAAAGCCTGTAGGGTTCACCCCAAATTCCGTTGTCATATGCTAAACTTGATCCCATATCCACTCAATAATTCAATGGTAGCCATAACCCCAACCAAGGTTCCTCAACCTCCATTTTTCTGAGGATACGACTCGAACGCAACGTGTGCTTATCGTGGAGGAGCCCTGGGGCATTCCATTGAGCATTGTATGACCCCAAAGCATAAAGTGTGAAGTATAATTGATACGGGCTGGCTGAAATTTGAGGAGAATCGCTTGTTGAATCATAACATTCACAAGCAACACCATACATGGGGCAATTCTGGAAGCTGTTGTTATGACTCATCAGGATTTTCAAGTTTATGCCATTATTATAAACCATAGTTACAATGCTAAATGATATGGATAAAATGGACATCCTTGTCCCTCATCCTCTCACGAACACATCTTTGCTTATTCAACTTCCACCGGAATGTGAGTGTAAGCCATTGGTCTGTTTGCTCAAGCAACCTGCGCTCCTGAGTGTTGACTTCCAAGACCGTTCAATCAGAGATTACTCATCTTGCACGTTGGTGGGGGTACCGTAAAACAACGAGCAAAGTTGAAAACAAATAAGTTTCAAAATAAAAAATAAGTTTCAAAATAAAAAATAAAAAGGCATTTGATTGACTGTGTTTTCAAGTAAAAATATAGACGTTCATGTGACCTCATTTTGTCTTTTTAGAGAGAAGTAAGTTATCAAGAATAGGATGTTGGACAAATGGCCTCAGTTACCTTAAGAAAAATGGGGTTTGAATTAAGATGCAAAGACTATTCCCCAATTGAACTATCACTCTCTCTTTTCGGATTAACAATGCACACAGGGATAACCCTTCCCTTGTGTTCAGGAATCCTCTACAACAAGAGACCCACGGTCTCTTAATCCCTTTTCAGAAATAAGAAGAAGAGAAGAAGAGGTCTCTCGTAAAAAAGGTAGATTGTAAAATGAAGATCAATCAAAATTCCTTATTGAATAAGCAAGTGGTTGACCAAGGAATCCTTTTGAGAGGATAAGACATTTCAGTTCAGAAAAACTCTTGATCTTTCGAGAGGATAAAACTGTTTGGGCAATGAAAACTCTCTTTAAAACATTTGAATGGCCATTCATAAAACATTTGAATAGATATGTCTCTTGGAAATTATTTTCTGAAAATCCCCTCTGATAATCAATTACAAGACTTATGTAATCGATTACAGGTTTTAAAAATTTGAATTAAAACATTTTCAACTAATGGTAATCGATTACCAGAGAGCAAATCTCAATTTGAAATGATAGAATTCTTTGGTCAAACCTTTTGCTTCTTCAATTTGGAAACTTCTTCCTAAAGATTCTAAGAGATCAAACTTGATCATATATCTTGACTTTCTTGGATTCTTGTCTTGAATAAAACTTGGAAGCACTTGATCCTTTGGCATCATCAAAACATCAAAACATCTTGCTTCTACATAGGAGTCATTAGACTTAATCCATCAACTGAAAGATCCTTCAACTATTTCTCTTCCTTGGAAAATTCTTTTTGCAAGAATCAACTGCTTCTTTCATTCTTCCTCACTACGAGGTCGTGAAAACAAGACAATGATTGGTACCTCAAAGCCTTACACTGGGGCAATGAGGGGCACCGTGCATGAGCCTCAAGTGAACCTAGGGGCAGATTAGAAGTTCTCACCCAATAGGTTCCCTCCTACAAGGTCATGACGAAAGACAACGATTGGTACCTCAAAGCCTTACACTGGGGCAATGAGGGGCATCGTGCATGAGCCTCAAGTGAACATAGGGGCAGATCAAAAGTTCTCACCTGTCGATGTTTTTAAACAAGAAAAAGAAAAGGGGGGACAAACCCTAGGATTTCAATGGATTGATCAAACATCAAACGACTCCATTGCCGTCACTCCAAAATGGTCAAGTGACTAAATCAAACAGAACACACACTCTGAGGGAGTTCCCGGAGAGGTTTGCAAAAAAGATAGGATGAGGTTGCATGAATTATCACCTCTTTCAAAAGGACAGTCAATCTGTGTTTTCCAAAAAAAAATTAAATCAAAATCAAAATCACAAAATAGGGAAAGAATGTCATGAACATTGTACAACTTTCCATTACATTACATTGTTTCAAATGAAGTCCGCATTTACCAAATTTCACGACAAAGGTTGCATGCATCTGCATCCCTAAAAATCATGTTAACTGCATAGATTTCCTACATCTAATGCCCAAATCTTGTGGATTTGGGATGACCGGCCCTCTCGATGAGTCGATCTCTTGCTTTCTCATAAGGGTGGACCTTGGGTACTAGTTACCCTCACCGTTGAGAGGACTACACGTCCTCGCCTTGAGAGGACTACGCGTCCTCACCATCAGAGGGCTGCACGCCCTCACCATCAGAGGACTACATGTCCTCGCCTTGAGAGGGCTACACGCCCTCACCTTGGGTACTAGTTACCCTCACCGTTGAGAGGACTACACGTCCTCGCCTTGAGAGGACTACACGTCCTCACCATCAGAGGGCTGCACGCCCTCACCTCTAGAGGACTACATGTCCTCGCCTTAAGAGGGCTACACACCCTCACCTTGGGTACTAGTTACCCTCACCGCTGAGAGGACTACACGTCCTCGCCTTGAGAGGACTACGCGTCCTCACCATCAGAGGGCTGCACGCCCTCACCATCAGAGGACTACACGTCCTCGCCTTGAGAGGGCTACACGCCCTCATCTTGGGTACTAGTTACCCTCACCGTTGTGAGGACTACACCTCCTCGCCTTGGGAGGACTACACGTCCTCGCCAACAGAGGGCTGCACGCCCTCACCTTCAGAGGACTACATGTCCTCTCCTTGAGAGGGCTACACGCCCTCACCTTGGGTACTAGTTACCCTCACCGTTGAGAGGACTACACGTCCTCGCCTTGAGAGGACTACACGTCCTCACCATCAGAGGGCTGCACGCCCTCACCTCCAGAGGACTACATGTCCTCGCCTTGAGAGGGCTACACGCCCTCACCTTGGGTACTAGTTACCCTCACCGTTGAGAGGACTACACGTCCTCGCCTTGAGAGGACTACACGTCCTCACCATCAGAGGGCTGCACGCCCTCACCTCCAAAGGACTACATGTCCTCGCCTTGAGAGGGCTACACGCCCTCACCTTGGGTACTAGTTACCCTCACCGTTGAGAGGACTACACGTCCTCGCCTTGAAAGGACTACACGTCCTCACCAGCAGAGGGCTGCACGCCCTCACCTCCAGAGGACTACACCTCCTCGCCTTGAGAGGGTTGCATGCCCTCACCTTTAGAGGGCTACGTGTCCTCATTTTCAGTGTGCTCGACATCCACACCTTAAGAGAATTTAAGGTCCTCTATCCTTAAATGCTTAACCAAGACTTGCACTCCCGGTTAAGGGACCAGTAGTTTCCTTATAACGGTTCCTGGGCCACCCCCTGATATTGGAGGAGGGCCAACTGTGCGAGCACAACCAGAGAGGGAGGCTATCACACAGCTACTATGCATACCGGGGCAAGATTTCACCCGTGCCGCTGCAAAGAGAAGAGTGCGGACCATGCGCACCAACATGACCACTCTTACACAGATATAGATGGCATTGCTACTTAGCAACATTCTGCCCAGCGACCGCAATGCCAATCTCCCCCTGCAAAAGTATCAGTTGGTCTGTGTCGTCCCGACATGGGTAAGTATGCATATAGTTCAACTGATTTCTGATACCATCTATTGTTTGCAGGGATCGCACCCAAGAGACACCCAGTGGACCCGGAAAAGTCCAACAGGGCCCTGGGGTTTCCAGCTCTGGTTACGGGCCTCTATCAGTCCTACACGGTGCTCGTACCCCCCCGACAAGGTCACATCATCATAGGTAAGTATGCACATCGCTCAACTGATTTCTGATACCATCTATTGTTTGCAGGGATCGCACCCACAAGACACCCAGTGGACCCGGAAAAGTCCAACAGGGCCCTGGGGTTTCCAGCTCTGGTTACGGGCCTCTATCAGTCCTATAGGGTGCCTGTACCCCCCCGGCAAGGTTATGTCATCATAGGTAAGTATGCACATCGCTCAACTGATTTCTGATTTCATCTATTGTTTGCAGGGATTACGCCTGCAAGACACCCAGTGGACCCGAAGAAGTCCAACAGGGTCTTGGAGTTGTCAAGCTCTAATTACGGGTCTCTGTCAGTTCTACGGAGTACTTGTCACCTCCAGCAAGGGCATCAGGCCCCCTACTAATCGAGCTTTCATCAAGAAGTACTGCGCCCCCAGGCAGACGCAGGGCGAGACACCACAGTAGCATTAGGATGGCCGGTAGCGGGCAATAGACACACCGCCACCACCTCTAGAGTTAACCTCAGCTCATCCGCAAAAAGGTTAGAGCGTTGCCTACGACACATGGCCGACCAGCAGGCGACCAAATCCAAAGCCAAAGGTAAGCAAAGTACTAGGTCCGTGACCTACAAGCCATCATGCGTCCAGCTAAAGACGTTAAAGAAGCGCTACTAGGAGGCAACCTAGTACCTTTTGAATCTATGCTTGTTATTTGATCACTTTTTATAGTAGGACGCACCTAGTTGCTCATGATCCTGGGGATTTAAATAAAACAAGCGCAAGCTCGAAAGGTAGTCATACCTCACAAAATATATATATGTATGTTTAGGTAGTGAAAATACCTTAGATATGCATGTATGTAAACAAAAAAACACTTCACAAAATATATATATGTATGTTTAGGTAGAAAGATACCTTAGATATGCATGTATGTAAACAAAAAAATACTTCACAAAATATATATATGTATGTTTAGGTAGAGATATACCTTAGATGTGCGTGTATGTAGCAAAAAGATACCTCACAAAATATATATATGTATGTTTAGGTAGCAAGATACCTTGGATATGCATGTATATAGCAAAAATACCTCACAAAAATATACACATGTTTAGGTAGCAAAATACCTCATGAAAAAAAAGAAGAAAAAAAAAAAACAAACAAGAAAAAGAAATAAACAAATGATAATGATAAAAAAAAAGAAGGAGAAAAAAGAAAAATAAGTTGTCAAGCTGAAAAACCAACATGCTTTTGAAAAGAGACGATTTCCAACTTTTCTTTGAAAAAATTCATTCATTGATCATAACCGATTTTTGAAGAAAAAAACGTGTCTACACCTGAAGGGTGAATGCTGTGAAAATTTCCCCGGACGCCCAAAATGGACTCGGATGAATGCACAAATTGATAAAAGAACATATTTTGGAAACATTGGGTTGATTTAAAATAGAGGAAATGAATCCTGAGCCCTAGCATCACATGACCATAAAAATTTGACATTTGAGTGTCCGCATAGGTGCATGCATAACCAGTTTTGCATAAAATTTCCAAATCATCATTTTTTGCATTTGTGTCATGGAAATAATGTGGGGCATCCCTTTTTATCCTTGAACCAAACCAAACCCTGACATGTATCATGTCTAGCCATTCTACAAGCCTTGAGCCAAAATCCTGACTCACCATAAACCTTACCCTCGGAAGCAAAAAAAAGGGAAGGAAAGGAAATTTCCAATCAAAGAGAAAGCAAAAAAGGAAGGAAAGGAAATTCCCAATCAAAGAGTGGGAGAAAGAGAAAAAAGAAAAGAAAGGAAATTCCCAATCAAAGAGTGGGAGAAAGAAAAAAAGAAAAGAAAGAAAATTCCCAACCAAAGAATGGGAGAAAGTAAAAAAGAAGGAAGCTCCTGGTCAAAAGAAACCAGAAGAAATGTGCAGAGAGGTCTTTGGACCGGACAATATCTGAACAATACAGAATTGTCACCAAATGAACAAAAAAAGAAGGAAAGGGAACCACAACCTAAAATAGTCTTCTCCCTTTGATTACCAACCAAAATCCCGTGCGCTAGCGACTTTTTTCTCGCCCCGCACTAAACAAAAAAAACAGAAAAAGAAAAAGCCAGAAAAATCAAAAGCCAAAAACACACAAAAGTCGAAAGAAGAAACCACCAAAAGAACCCATTCCCAAGGGAAGTCCTATTTGATCCATGATCACGCATGTAATTTTTGATTTGATAGGAAATAATTTGCAAGGTCAAGTCATGACATATCTATGGTTCGGAATTAGGATGAAACACTTACCTGTGCGAGATTGATACACTTTGAGTGGATTTCTTCTATTTTTGTCAAACCCAGTGTTTCCTCTAAATGGTCATTTAGAAATGAAATGCTAAACATCCAAAATCTCATTTATGGTTATGGGAGATTTCATCAACATACTCTCCTTCCCCGGTGGACGCATTGTTTTTCACTCAAAAAAGCATATGCTGCTCTAATCAGTTGGAATATTTGTCTCTTTGCTAAAGCATGTTTGCATTTTAGTGGAGAAAACACCGAGACTTTTTCAAGTCTCACAAGTTATCCAGAACTACGTAGGTCTCAGTTCCTCATTGGAGGATACGTAGGAGCAAGAGACTCGCTTTTGTCGACCACACCGCCTTTTGTTGCCATGACTCAAGAGCTGGTAGCCCGCGGAGACACCTTACGGTTATCCGCACCTCGTCATTCAGTCACCCCAAGTGTGATTGACTAGCAGAGACCAATATGGTCATCTGTGCCCTTTCCGGAGATGTCAGCATATTCCGATGGAGACTTTTCAAGTCTCACAAGTTATCCAGAACTACGTAGGTCTGAGTTCCTCATTGGAGGATACGTAGGAGCAAGAGCCTTGCTTTTGTCGGCCGCCCCATAATCTTTGTCATACTGACCCTGAGGTCACGTGACATGCACCCTTGTATCATCCAGAGGCGGCGGCCCCGATGATACGCGGAGATACCTTACGGTTATCCGCACCCTTTTGTCATCCAGAGGCGGCGGGCCCGATGACAAGCAGAGACCAAGTTTGGTCATTCTGCACCCTTGTATCATCCAGAGGCGGCGGGCCCGATGATACGCGGAGATACCTTACGGTTATCCGCACCCTTTTGTCATCCAGAGGCGGCGGGCCCGATGACAAGCAGAGACCAAATTTGGTCATTCTGCACCCTTGTATCATCCAGAGGCGGCGGGCCCGATGATACGCGGAGATACCTTACAGTTATCCGCACCCTTTTGTCATCCAGAGGCGGAGGGCCCGATGACAAGCAGAGACCAAGTTTGGTCATTCTGCACCCTTGTATCATCCAGAGGCGGCGGGCCCGATGATACGCGAAGATACCTTACGGTTATCCGCACCCTTTTGTCATCCAGAGGCGGCGGGCCCGATGACAAGCAGAGACCAAGTTTGGTCATTCTGCACCCTTGTATCATCCAGAGGCGGCGGGCCCGATGATATGCGGAGATACCTTACGGTTATCCGCACCCTTTTGTCATCCAGAGGCGGCGGGCCCGATGACAAGCAGAGACCAAGTTTGGTCATTCTGCACCCTTGTATCATCCAGAGGCGGCGGGCCCGATGATACGCGGAGATACCTTACGGTTATCCGCACCCTTTTGTCATCCAGAGGCGGCGGGCCCGATGACAAGCAGAGACCAAGTTTGGTCATTCTGCACCCTTGTATCATCCAGAGGCGGCGGGCCCGATGATACGCGGAGATACCTTACGGTTTCCGCACCCTTTTGTCATCCAGAGGCGGCGGGCCCGATGACAAGCAGAGACCAAGTTTGGTCATTCTGCACCCTTGTATCATCCAGAGGCGGCGGGCCCGATGATACGCGGAGATACCTTACGGTTTCCGCACCCTTTTGTCATCCAGAGGCGGCGGGCCCGATGACAAGCAGAGACCAAATTTGGTCATTCTGCACCCTTGTATCATCCAGAGGCGGCGGGCCCGATGACAAGCAGAGACCAAATTTGGTCATTCTGCACCCTTGTATCATCCAGAGGCGGCGGGCCCGATGATACGCGGAGATACCTTACGGTTATCCGCACCCTTTTGTGATCCAGAGGCGGCGGGCCCGATGACAAGCAGAGACCAAATTTGGTCATTCTGCACCCTTGTATCATCCAGAGGCGGCGGGCCCGATGATACGCGGAGATACCTTACGGTTATCCGCACACTTTTGTGATCCAGAGGCGGCGGGCCCGATGACAAGCAGAGACCAAGTTTGGTCATTCTGCACCCTTGTATCATCCAGAGGCGGCGGGCCCGATGATACGCGAAGATACCTTACGGTGATCCGCACCCTTTTGTCATCTAGAGGCGGCGGGCCCGATGACAAGCAGAGACCAAGTTTGGTCATTCTGCACCCTTGTATCATCCAGAGGCGGCGGGCCCGATGATACGCGGAGATACCTTACGGTTATCCGCACCCTTTTGTCATCCAGAGGCGGCGGGCCCGATGACAAGCAGAGACCAAGTTTGGTCATTCTGCACCCTTGTATCATCCAGAGGCGGCGGGCCCGATGATACGCGGAGATACCTTACGGTTATCCGCACCCTTTTGTCATCCAGAGGCGGCGGGCCCGATGACAAGCAGAGACCAAGTTTGGTCATTCTGCACCCTTGTATCATCCAGAGGCGGCGGGCCCGATGATACGCGGAGATACCTTACGGTTATCCGCACCCTTTTGTCATCCAGAGGCGGCGGGCCCGATGACACGCAGAGACCAAATTTGGTCATTATGCACCCTTGTATCATCCAGAGGCGGCGGGCCCGATGACAAGCAGAGACCAAATTTGGTCATTCTGCACCCTTGTATCATCCAGAGGCGGCGGGCCCGATGATACGCGGAGATACCTTACGGTTATCCGCACCCTTTTGTCATCCAGAGGCGGCGGGCCCGATGACAAGCAGAGACCAAATTTGGTCATTCTGCACCCTTGTATCATCCAGAGGCGGCGGGCCCGATGATACGCGGAGATACCTTACGGTTATCCGCACCCTTTTGTCATCCAGAGGCGGCGGGCCCGATGACAAGCAGAGACCAAGTTTGGTCATTCTGCACCCTTGTATCATCCAGAGGCGGCGGGCCCGATGATACGCGAAGATACCTTACGGTTATCCGCACCCTTTTGTCATCCAGAGGCGGCGGGCCCGATGACAAGCAGAGACCAAGTTTGGTCATTCTGCACCCTTGTATCATCCAGAGGCGGCGGGCCCGATGATACGCGGAGATACCTTACGGTTATCCGCACCCTTTTGTCATCCAGAGGCGGCGGGCCCGATGACAAGCAGAGACCAAGTTTTGTCATTCTGCACCCTTGTATCATCCAGAGGCGGCGGGCCCGATGATACGCGGAGATACCTTACGGTTATCCGCACCCTTTTGTCATCCAGAGGCGGCGGGCCCGATGACAAGCAGAGACCAAGTTTGGTCATTCTGCACCCTTGTATCATCCAGAGGCGGCGGGCCCGATGATACGCGGAGATACCTTACGGTTTCCGCACCCTTTTGTCATCCAGAGGCGGCGGGCCCTTTGACAAGCAGAGACCAAGTTTGGTCATTCTGCACCCTTGTATCATCCAGAGGCGGCGGGCCCGATGATACGCGGAGATACCTTACGGTTATCCGCACCCTTTTGTCATCCAGAGGCGGCGGGCCCGATGACAAGCAGAGACCAAGTTTGGTCATTCTGCACCCTTGTATCATCCAGAGGCGGCGGGCCCGATGATACGCGGAAATACCCGAGTGGTTATCCGTATAAACATTCTTTTGCTATCTGTAAGACAGAACGCTTGATAGCATGCAGAGGCTGACACAGTCTTCTGCACCTTTTGTTCCTCCGGGAACAACAAGTCATTTACATGCGGAAATTTCATGGTCACCCGCGACTCTCGTCAACCGAGAGGAGCGAAATTAGTGTCATACACTGATTTTCGTCCGGGGACCTTTGCTTGATGACATGCGACCATTCTTTGGTCCTTGTGAGGTGCTTGGCATCCATCATTAGGCAATTTGTGAAATTCTAGGAGCGACAAGTCATGGTCACCCGCGACTCTCGTCAACCGAGAGGAGCGAAATTAGTGTCATACACTGATTTTCGTCCGGGGACCTTTGCTTGATGACATGCGACCATTCTTTGGTCCTTGTGAGGTGCTTGGCATCCATCATTAGGCAATTTGTGAAATTCTAGGAGCGACAAGTCATGGTCACCCGCGACTCTCGTCAACCGAGAGGAGCGAAATTAGTGTCATACACTGATTTTCGTCCGGGGACCTTTGCTTGATGACATGCGACCATTCTTTGGTCCTTGTGAGGTGCTTGGCATCCATCATTAGGCAATTTGTGAAATTCTAGGAGCGACAAGTCATGGTCACCCGCGACTCTCGTCAACCGAGAGGAGCGAAATTAGTGTCATACACTGATTTTCGTCCGGGGACCTTTGCTTGATGACATGCGACCATTCTTTGGTCCTTGTGAGGTGCTTGGCATCCATCATTAGGCAATTTGTGAAATTCTAGGAGCGACAAGTCATGGTCACCCGCGACTCTCGTCAACCGAGAGGAGCGAAATTAGTGTCATACACTGATTTTCGTCCGGGGACCTTTGCTTGATGACATGCGACCATTCTTTGGTCCTTGTGAGGTGCTTGGCATCCATCATTAGGCAATTTGTGAAATTCTGGGAACAACAAGTCATTTGCATGTGGAGGTTTTATGGTCACCCGCGACTCTCGTCAAATCGAGAGGAACGAAATTAGTGTCTTATCTTTACTTTCCTTTTATCTCCAATAAAAGACAAGTAAAGAGGGGCAACTGTCATACCCTAATTTCGTCCGGGGACCTTTGCTTGATGACATGCGACCTTTCTTTGGTCCTTGTGAGGTGCTTGGCATCCATCATTAGGCAATTTGTGAAATTCCAGGACATGCCGAAAAACCAAAAAAATATTGAGGCACAATCCGTAAGTTTCCGTGACACACCGGAAATCAAATGGAAGCGTCGTTGCATAATTAAGTGAGGTTCCATAACATTCCGTAAGTCAAAAAGGGGATGATTATGTAATCCGCAAGGTTCCGTAACATTACGGAAAGAAAACAAGTATCGTTACGAAATTTGTAAGTTTCCGTAACTTTACGAAAAAAGAATCACCAAAAAACAGCAGAGGGGGTGTACTTAGTAAAAATGGGGGTGCAAATAGCACCCAGGCCCACTTGGGCCCTCCAGAATATTCCTCCAGAAGGCTGTTGCTTCTGGAGGAAGCAACCTGGCTCGCCTGGGCGAGCTGAGCTCGCCTGGGCGAGCTGGGCGGCAACCACCTCCCCTATTTTGCTATAAATAGGGGAGGAAGTGAAGAAGAAAAGGGTCAGCCCCTTTGGCACTTCTCTCTCTTTCGAATTTGCTTGGAAAAATCGTTTCCGTGAAGAAAATCTAAGCCGAGGCGCTTCCGAAACGTTTCCGTAACGTTTTCCGTGAAGAATTTCGCAAAGGTTTCAACCGTTCTTCGACGTTCTTCATTCGTTCTTCATCGTTCTTCGATCTTCAACGGGTAAGTACCTCGAACCAAGCTTTTCGATTCATTCTATGTACCCGTAGTGGTCCACATTGTGCTTCGTGCATTTTTATTCTCGTTTTGTTTACTTTTTATACCCCCTGTTGACGTGCTTAAGCCATTTTACTTAAGTCATTTCTCGCTTAACTTAAAAATAAAATCAATTTCCACCGAACGTTTGAATTGTATTATCCATTAACTTCGGTTAAAATGAATTCCGACCGTTCGGTCGTGCCGTAACTACGTTGGAAATAAAAAAAGAGGTAAAATAATAATATAATAATCATAAAAACATCTTTTAGTAAAATAAAGCGGAAAATCAATCGGACGTTTTCTCTTTGGGATTTCTCATTCTTAATCGAATTGATTAATAACTAAAGTGAAACTAAGGCTAAAATCAACTCGCCTAGTCAAGCTCGTCCACAAAAATAGGCTTTTGAAGTTTGTCATTTCAATTTCTCACTAAGTAAAATGGATCATTTTTTTAGGTCCAACGCCTTAAAATGATCACCACTTAAGTAAAAAAGAATCACTTGATAAGAAAGAACTACGTAGGTCTGAGTTCCTCATTGAGGATACGTAGGAGCAAAAGCCCCGCTTTTGTCGACCACCCCAAGAGATCGTTAATGGTCCAATGCCTTAACGTTTCTCTCCTTTCAAAAACAAGAGATCGTTAATGGTCCAACGCCTTAACGTTTCTCATCTTTCAAAATCAAAAGACCGTTTAATGGTCCAACACCTTAAATGACCTTTTGTTCAAATAAAAACATATTTTGCAAAAAAGACAAAAAACAACTTAACCAAACACTTTGTTCCAAAAGAACTACGTAGGTCTGATTTTCTCATCCCAAATTGAGGAATACGTAGGAGCAAAGGGAAACACCCTTGTCGACCACAAAAAGAGAAAATATAAAAAGGGTATAAAGGATATAGAGACATAAAAAGGGAACATAAAAAATCAAAGTCATGTTTGCACATTCGATTAAAGGCTGCCGTCCCTTGGGGCGGACGTGTGGGGTGCTAATACCTTCCCCGTGCGTAAATACAACTCCCGAACCTTTCACTTAAAAGTTCGTAGATCGCGTCTTTTCCGGTTTTTCCGACGTTTTCCTCAAATAAACGTTGGTGGCGACTCCGGGCGTATTCCTTTCGTGGAACACGCAACCCGCGAGTCACGCGTCGCCCTCCCGCCGAAGGGTAGGTTGCGACAGGACCCATGCGTTGTGATTGCTTAGTGCAATTCTCCATTCTCTACCCTTTTTTGTAGCCCCATGAATTGCATTTTCGTTCATGCATCTTCCACCCACGAGTTTGGAGCCATGCGTAGTGATTGCTTAGTGCAATTCTCCATTGTCTACTTTTTTTCGGAGCCCCATGAATTGCATTTTCGTTCATCCATCCTCCACCCACGAGGTTGGAGCCATGCGTAGTGATTGCTTAGTGCAATTCTCCATTCTCTACTTTTTTTCGGAGCCCCATGAATTGCGTTTTCGTTCATGCATCCTCCACCCACGAGTTTGGAGCCATGCGTAGTGATTGCTTTGTGCAATTCTCCATTCTCTACTTTTTTTCGGAGCCCCTTGAATTGCATTTTCGTTCATGCATCCTCCACCCACGAGTTTGGAGCCATGCGTTGTGATTGCTTAGTGCAATTCTCCATTCTCTACCCTTTTTCGTAGCCCCATGAATTGCATTTTTGTTCATGCATCTTCCACCCACAAGTTTGGAGCCATGCGTAGTGATTGCTTAGTGCAATTCTCCATTCTCTACCTTGTTTTGGAGCGCCATGAATTTCGTTTTTGTTCATGCATCCTCCACCCACGAGGTTGGAGCCATGCGTAGTGAGTGCTTAGTGCAATTCTCCATTCTCAACTTTTTTTCGGAGCCCCATCAATTGCTTTTTCGTTCATCCATCCTCCACCCACGAGTTTGGATCCATGCGTAGTGATTGCTTTGTGCAATTCTCCATTCTCTACTTTTTTTCGGAGCCCCTTGAATTGCATTTTCGTTCATGCATCCTCCACCCACGAGTTTGGAGCCATGCGTTGTGATTGCTTAGTGCAATTCTCCATTCTCTACCCTTTTTCGTAGCCCCATGAATTGCATTTTTGTTCATGCATCTTCCACCCACATGTTTGGAGCCATGCGTAGTGATTTCTTAGTGCAATTCTCCATTCTCTACCTTGTTTTGGAGCGCCATGAATTTCGTTTTTGTTCATGCATCCTCCACCCACGAGGTTGGAGCCATGCGTAGTGAGTGCTTAGTGCAATTCTCCATTCTCTACTTTTTTTCGGAGCCCCATCAATTGCTTTTTCGTTCATCCATCCTCCACCCACGAGTTTGGAGCCATGCGTAGTGATTGCTTATTGCAATTCTCCATTCTCTACCCCTTTATTCGGAGCCCCATGAATTGCGTCTTCGTTCATGCATCCTCCACCCACGAGTTTGGAGCTATGCGTAGTGATTGCTTAGTGCAATTCTCCATTCTCTACCCTTTTTCGGAGCCCCATGAATTGCGTTTTCCTTCATGCGTCCTCGACCCACGAGTTTGGAGTCATGCGTAGTGATTGCTTAGTGCAATTCTCCATTCTCAACCCCTCTTTCCGGAGCCCCATGAATTGCGTTTTCGTTCATGCATCCTCCACCCACGAGGTTGGAGCCATGCGTAGTGATTGCTTAGTGCAATTCTCCATTCTCTACTTTTTTTCGGAGCCCCATCAATTGCGTTTTCATTCATCCATCCTCCACCCACGAGTTTGGAGCCATGCATAGTGATTGCTTATTGCAATTCTCCATTCTCTACCCCTTTTTTCGGAGCCCCATGAATTGCGTCTTCGTTCATGCATCCTCCACCCACGAGTTTGGAGCTATGCGTAGTGATTGCTTAGTGCAATTCTCCATTCTCTACCCTTTTTCGGAGCCCCATGAATTGCGTTTTCCTTCATGCGTCCTCCACCCACGAGTTTGGAGTCATGCGTAGTGATTTCTTAGTGCAATTCTCCATTCTCAACCCCTCTTTTCGGAGCCCCATGAATTGCGTTTTCGTTCATGCATCCTCCACCCACGAGTTTGGAGTCATGCGTAGTGATTGCTTAGTGCAATTCTCCATTCTCAACCCCTCTTTTCGGAGCCCCATGAATTGCGTTTTCGTTCATGCATCCTCCACCCACGAGGTTGGAGCCATGCGTAGTGATTGCTTAGTGCAATTCTCCATTGTCTACTTTTTTTCGGAGTCCCATGAATTGCGTTTTCGTTCATGCATCCTCCACCCACGAGTTTGGAGGCATGCGTAGTGATTGCTTAGTGAAATTCTCCATTCTCTACTTTTGTTCGGAGCCCCATGAATTGCATTTTCGTTCATGCATCCTCCACCCACGAGTTTGGAGCCATGCGTTGTGATTGCTTAGTGCAATTCTCCATTCTCTACCCTTTTTCGTAGCCCCATGAATTGCATTTTCGTTCATGCATCTTCCACCCACAAGTTTGGAGCCATGCGTAGTGATTGCTTAGTGCAATTCTCCATTCTCTACCTTGTTTTGGAGCCCCATGAATTGCGTTTTCGTTCATGCATCCTCCACCCACGAGGTTGGAGCCATGCGTAGTGATTGCTTAGTGCAATTCTCCACTCTCTACTTTTTTTTCGGAGCCCCATCAATTGCGTTTTCGTTCATGCATCCTCCACCCACGAGTTTGGAGCCATGCGTAGTGTTTGCTTATTGCAATTCTCCATTCTCTACCCCTTTTTTCGGAGCCCCATGAATTGCGTCTTCGTTCATGCATCCTCCACCCACGAGTTTGGAGCTATGCGTAGTGATTGCTTAGTGCAATTCTCCATTCTCTACCCCTTTTTTCGGTGCCCCATGAATTGCGTTTTCGTTCATGCATCCTCCACCCACAAGTTTGGAGCCATGCGTAGTGATTGCTTTGTGCAATTCTCCATTCTCTACCCTTTTTCGGAGCCCCATGAATTGCGTTTTCCTTCATGCGTCCTCCACCCACGAGTTTGGAGTAATGCGTAGTTATTGCTTAGTGCAATTCTCCATTCTCAACCCCTCTTTTCGGAGCCCCATGAATTGCGTTTTCGTTCATGCATCCTCCACCCACAAGTTTGGAGCCATGCGTAGTGATTGCATAGTGCAATTCTCCATTCTCTACCCTTTTTCGGAGCCCCATGAATTGCGTTTTCCTTCATGCGTCCTCCACCCACGAGTTTGGAGTCATGCGTAGTCATTGCTTAGTGCAATTCTCCATTCTCAACCCCTCTTTTCGGAGCCCCATGAATTGCGTTTTCGTTCATGCATCCTCCACCCAAGAGGTTGGAGCCATGCGTAGTGATTGCATAGTGCAATTCTCCATTGTCTACTTTTTTTCGGAGTCCCATGAATTGCGTTTTCGTTCATGCATCCTCCACCCACGAGTTTGGAGCCATGCGGAGTGATTGCTTTGTGCAATTCTCCATTCTCTACTTTTTTTCGGAGCCCCTTGAATTGCATTTTCGTTCATGCATCCTCCACCCACGAGTTTGGAGCCATGCGTTGTGATTGCTTAGTGCAATTCTCCATTCTCTACCCTTTTTCGTAGCCCCATGAATTGCATTTTTGTTCATGCATCTTCCGCCCACAAGTTTGGAGCCATGCGTAGTGATTGCTTAGTGCAATTCTCCATTCTCTTCCTTGTTTTGGAGCGCCATGAATTTCGTTTTTGTTCATGCATCCTCCACCCACGAGGTTGGAGCCATGCGTAGTGAGTGCTTAGTGCAATTCTCCATTCTCTACTTTTTTTCGGAGCCCCATCAATTGCGTTTTCATTCATCCATCCTCCACCCACGAGTTTGGAGCCATGCGTAGTGATTGCTTATTGCAATTCTCCATTCTCTACCCCTTTTTTCGGAGCCCCATGAATTGCGTCTTCGTTCATGCATCCTCCACCCACGAGTTTGGAGCTATGCGTAGTGATTGCTTAGTGCAATTCTCCATTCTCTACCCCTTTTTTCGGAGCCCCATCAATTGCGTTTTCGTTCATGCATCCTCCACCCACGAGTTTGGAGCCATGCGTAGTGATTGCTTATTGCAATTCTCCATTCTCTACCCCTTTTTTCGGAGCCCCATGAATTGCGTTTTCGTTCATGCATCCTCCACCCAAGAGTTTGGAGCTATGCGTAGTGATTGCTTAGTGCAATTCTCCATTCTCTACCCCTTTTTTCGGTGCCCCATGAATTGCGTTTTCGTTCATGCATCCTCCACCCAAGAGTTTGGAACTATGTGTAGTGATTGCTTAGTGCAATTCTCCATTCTCTACCCCTTTTTTCGGTGCCCCATGAATTGCGTTTTCGTTCATGCATCCTCCACCCACAAGTTTGGAGCCATGCGTAGTGATTGCTTAGTGCAATTCTCCATTCTCTACCCTTTTTCGGAGCCCCATGAATTGCGTTTTCCTTCATGCGTCCTCCACCCACGAGTTTGGAGTCATGCGTAGTCATTGCTTAGTGCAATTCTCCATTCTCAACCCCTCTTTTCGGAGCCCCATGAATTGCGTTTTCGTTCATGCATCCTCCACCCAAGAGGTTGGAGCCATGCGTAGTGATTGCATAGTGCAATTCTCCATTGTCTACTTTTTTTCGGAGTCCCATGAATTGCGTTTTCGTTCATGCATCCTCCACCCACGAGTTTGGAGCCATGCGGAGTGATTGCTTTGTGCAATTCTCCATTCTCTACTTTTTTTCGGAGCCCCTTGAATTGCATTTTCGTTCATGCATCCTCCACCCACGAGTTTGGAGCCATGCGTTGTGATTGCTTAGTGCAATTCTCCATTCTCTACCCTTTTTCGTAGCCCCATGAATTGCATTTTTGTTCATGGATCTTCCGCCCACAAGTTTGGAGCCATGCGTAGTGATTGCTTAGTGCAATTCTCCATTCTCTACCTTGTTTTGGAGCGCCATGAATTTCGTTTTTGTTCATGCATCCTCCACCCACGAGGTTGGAGCCATGCGTAGTGAGTGCTTAGTGCAATTCTCCATTCTCTACTTTTTTTCGGAGCCCCATCAATTGCGTTTTCATTCATCCATCCTCCACCCACGAGTTTGGAGCCATGCGTAGTGATTGCTTATTGCAATTCTCCATTCTCTACCCCTTTTTTCGGAGCCCCATGAATTGCGTCTTCGTTCATGCATCGTCCACCCACGAGTTTGGAGCTATGCGTAGTGATTGCTTAGTGCAATTCTCCATTCTCTACCCCTTTTTTCGGAGCCCCATCAATTGCGTTTTCGTTCATGCATCCTCCACCCACGAGTTTGGAGCCATGCGTAGTGATTGCTTATTGCAATTCTCCATTCTCTACCCCTTTTTTCGGAGCCCCATGAATTGCGTTTTCGTTCATGCATCCTCCACCCAAGAGTTTGGAGCTATGCGTAGTGATTGCTTAGTGCAATTCTCCATTCTCTACCCCTTTTTTCGGTGCCCCATGAATTGCGTTTTCGTTCATGCATCCTCCACCCAAGAGTTTGGAGCTATGCGTAGTGATTGCTTAGTGCAATTCTCCATTCTCTACCCCTTTTTTCGGTGCCCCATGAATTGCGTTTTCGTTCATGCATCCTCCACCCACAAGTTTGGAGCCATGCGTAGTGATTGCTTAGTGCAATTCTCCATTCTCTACCCTTTTTCGGAGCCCCATGAACTGCGTTTTCCTTCATGCGTCCTCCACCCACGAGTTTGGAGTCATGCGTAGTGATTGCTTAGTGCAATTCTCCATTCTCAACCCCTCTTTTCGGAGCTCCATGAATTGTGTTTTTGTTCATGCATCCTCCACCCACGAGGTTGGAGCCATGCGTAGTGATTGCTTAGTGCAATTCTCCATTGTCTACTTTTTTTCGGAGTCCCATGAATTGCGTTTTCGTTCATGCATCCTCCAGCCACGAATTTGGAGCCATGCGTAGTGATTGCTTTGTGCAATTCTCCATTCTCTACTTTTTTTCGGACCCTCATGAATTGCGTTTTCGTTCATGCGTCCTCCACCCATGAGTTTTGAGCCATGCGTAGTGATTGCGTGGTGCAATTCTCCATTCTCAACCCTTTTTCGGAGGCCCATGAATTGCATTTTCGTTCATGCGTCCTCCACCCACGAGGTTGGAGCCATGCGTAGTGATTGCTTAGTGCAATTTTCCATTCTCAACCTTTTTTCAAAGCCCCATGAATGGCGATTGCGTTTTCGTTCATGCGTCCTCCACCCACGAGTTTGTAGCCATGCGTATTATTTGCTTAGTGCAATTCTCCATTCTCAACCCTTTTTCGGACCCTTATGAATTGCGTTTTCGTTCATGCGTCGTTCACCCTCGAGTTTGGAGTCATGCGTAGTGATTGCTTAGTGCAATCATCCATTCTCAACCCTTTTTCGGACCCCCATGAATTGCATTTTCGTTCATGCATCCTCCAACCATGAGTTTGGAGCCATGCGTAGTGATTGGACAAAAGAAGGAAAGCCCACTAATGAATTGAAGCCAGAAGAAGACTGGACAAAAGAAGAAGACGAATTGGCACTTGGAAACTCCAAAGCCTTGAATGCTCTATTCAATGGAGTTGACAAGAATATCTTCAGACTGATCAACACTTGCACTGTGGCCAAGGATGCATGGGAGATTCTGAAAACCACTCATGAAGGAACCTCCAAAGTGAAGATGTCCAGATTGCAACTATTGGCTACAAAATTCGAAAATCTGAAGATGAAGGAGGAAGAGTGTATTCATGACTTCCACATGAACATTCTTGAAATTGCCAATGCTTGCACTGCCTTGGGAGAAAGAATGACAGACGAAAAGCTGGTGAGAAAGATCCTCAGATCTTTGCCTAAGAGATTTGACATGAAAGTCACTGCAATAGAGGAGGCCCAAGACATTTGCAACATGAGAGTAGATGAACTCATTGGTTCCCTTCAAACCTTTGAGCTAGGACTCTCGGATAGGGCTGAAAAGAAGAGCAAGAACTTGGCGTTCGTGTCCAATGATGAAGGAGAAGAAGATGAGTATGACCTGGATACTGATGAAGGTCTGACTAATGCAGTTGTGCTCCTTGGAAAGCAGTTCAACAAAGTGCTGAACAGAATGGACAGGAGGCAGAAACCACATGTCCAGAACATCCCTTTCGACATCAGGAAAGGTAGTAAATACCAGAAAAGGTCAGATGAAAAGCCCAGTCACAGCAAAGGAATTCAATGCCATGGGTGTGAAGGCTATGGACACATCATAGCTGAATGTCCCACTCATCTCAAGAAGCAGAGGAAAGGACTTTCTGTATGTCGGTCTGATGATACAGAGAGTGAACAAGAAAGTGATTCTGACAGAGATGTAAATGCACTCACTGGGAGATTTGAATCTGCTGAAGATTCAAGTGATACAGATAGTGAAATCACTTTTGATGAGCTTGCTATATCCTATAGAAAACTATGCATCAAAAGTGAGAAGATCCTTCAGCAAGAAGCACAACTGACGAAGGTCATTGCAGATCTGGAGGCTGAGAAGGAGGCACATGAAGAGGAGATCTCTGAGCTTAAAGGAGAAGTTGGTTTTCTGAACTCTAAACTGGAAAACATGACAAAATCAATAAAGATGCTGAATAAAGGCTCAGATGTGCTTGATAAGGTGCTACAGCTTGGGAAGAATGTTGGAAACCAGAGAGGACTTGGATCTAATCCTAAATCTGGCGGCAGAACAACCATGACAGAATTTGTTCCTGCCAAAAACAGCACTGGAGCCACGATGTCACAACATCGGTCTCGACATCATGGAACGCAGCAGAAAAAGAGTAAAAGAAAGAAGTGGAGGTGTCACTACTGTGGCAAGTATGGTCACATAAAGCCCTTTTGCTATCATCTACATGGCCATCCACATCATGGAACTCAAAGTAGCAGCAGCAGAAAGAAGATGATGTGGGTTCCAAAACACAAGATTGTCAGTCTTGTTGTTCATACTTCACTTAGAGCATCAGCTAAGGAAGATTGGTACCTAGATAGCGGCTGTTCCAGACACATGACAGGAGTTAAAGAATTCCTGCTGAACATTGAGCCCTGCTCCACTAGCTATGTGACATTTGGAGATGGCTCTAAAGGAAAGATCATTGGAATGGGAAAGCTAGTTCATGATGGACTTCCTAGTCTGAACAAAGTACTGCTGGTGAAGGGACTGACTGCAAACCTGATCAGCATCAGTCAGTTGTGTGATGAAGGATTCAATGTAAACTTCACAAAGTCAGAATGCTTGGTGACAAATGAGAAGAGTGAAGTTCTAATGAAGGGCAGCAGATCAAAGGACAACTGTTACCTATGGACACCTCAAGAAACCAGCTACTCCTCCACATGTCTATTCTCCAAAGAAGATGAAGTCAAAATATGGCATCAAAGATTTGGACATCTGCACTTAAGAGGCATGAAGAAAATCATTGACAAAGGTGCTGTTAGAGGCATTCCCAATCTGAAAATAGAAGAAGGCAGAATCTGTGG
Source organism: Glycine soja (assembly GCF_004193775.1). Classification (NCBI taxonomy): domain Eukaryota; kingdom Viridiplantae; phylum Streptophyta; class Magnoliopsida; order Fabales; family Fabaceae; genus Glycine; species Glycine soja. Next base: position 17,266 of record NW_021143862.1, on the reverse strand, counting down.
TGAATGTCAGATTGGAAAGCAAGTCAAGATGTCCCACCAGAAGCTTCAACATCAGACCACATCCAGGGTGCTGGAACTACTTCACATGGACTTGATGGGGCCTATGCAAGTTGAAAGCCTTGGAGGAAAGAGGTATGCCTATGTTGTTGTGAATGATTTCTCCAGATTTACCTGGGTCAACTTTATCAGAGAGAAATCAGACACCTTTGAAGTATTCAAGGAGTTGAGTCTAAGACTTCAAAGAGAAAAAGACTGTGCCATCAAGAGAATCAGGAGTGACCATGGCAGAGAGTTTGAAAACAGCAAGTTTACTGAATTCTGCACATCTGAAGGCATCACTCATGAGTTCTCTGCAGCCATTACACCACAACAGAATGGCATAGTTGAAAGGAAAAACAGGACTTTGCAAGAGGCTGCTAGGGTCATGCTTCATGCCAAAGAACTTCCCTATAATCTCTGGGCTGAAGCCATGAACACAGCATGCTACATCCACAACAGAGTCACACTGAGAAGAGGAACTCCAACCACACTGTATGAAATCTGGAAAGGGAGGAAGCCAACTGTCAAGCACTTCCACATCTTTGGAAGTCCATGTTACATTTTGGCAGATAGAGAGCAAAGGAGAAAGATGGATCCCAAGAGTGATGCAGGAATATTCCTGGGATACTCTACAAACAGCAGAGCATATAGAGTATTCAATTCCAGAACCAGAACTGTGATGGAATCCATCAATGTGGTTGTTGATGATCTAACTCCAGCAAGAAAGAAGGATGTCGAAGAAGATGTCAGAACATCGGGAGACAATGTAGCAGATACAGCTAAAAGTGCAGAAAATGCAGAAAACTCTGATTCTGCTACAGATGAACCAAACATCAACCAACCTGACAAGAAATCCTCCATTAGAATCCAGAAGATGCACCCCAAGGAGCTGATTATAGGAGATCCAAACAGAGGGGTCACTACAAGATCAAGGGAGATTGAGATTGTCTCCAATTCATGCTTTGTCTCCAAAATTGAGCCCAAGAATGTGAAAGAGGCACTGACTGATGAGTTCTGGATCAATGCTATGCAAGAAGAATTGGGGCAATTCAAAAGGAATGAAGTTTGGGAGCTAGTTCCTAGACCCGAGGGAACTAATGTGATTGGCACCAAGTGGATCTTCAAGAACAAAACCAATGAAGATGGTGTTATAACCAGAAACAAGGCCAGACTTGTTGCTCAAGGCTACACTCAGATTGAAGGTGTAGACTTTGATGAAACTTTCGCCCCTGTTGCTAGACTTGAGTCCATCAGATTGTTACTTGGTGTAGCGTGCATCCTCAAACTCAAGCTGTACCAGATGGATGTGAAGAGCGCGTTTCTGAATGGATACCTGAATGAAGAAGCCTATGTGGAGCAGCCAAAGGGATTTGTAGATCCAACTCATCCAGATCATGTATACAGGCTCAAGAAGGCTCTCTATGGATTGAAGCAAGCTCCAAGAGCTTGGTATGAAAGGCTAACAGAGTTCCTTACTCAGCAAGGGTATAGGAAGGGAGGAATTGACAAGACTCTCTTTGTCAAACAAGATGCTGAAAACTTGATGATAGCACAGATATATGTTGATGACATTGTGTTTGGAGGGATGTCGAATGAGATGCTTCGACATTTTGTCCAACAGATGCAATCTGAATTTGAGATGAGTCTTGTTGGAAAGCTGACTTATTTTCTGGGACTCCAAGTAAAGCAGATGGAAGACTCCATATTCCTCTCACAAAGCAAGTATGCAAAGAACATTGTCAAGAAGTTTGGGATTGAAAATGCCAGCCATAAAAGAACACCTGCACCTACTCACTTGAAGCTGTCAAAAGATGAAGCTGGCACCAGTGTTGATCAAAGTCTGTACAGAAGCATGATTGGGAGCTTACTATATTTAACAGCTAGCAGACCTGACATCACCTATGCAGTAGGTGTTTGTGCAAGATATCAAGCCAATCCCAAGATAAGTCACTTGAATCAAGTAAAGATAATTCTGAAATATGTAAATGGCACCAGTGACTATGGGATTATGTACTGTCATTGTTCAGATTCAATGCTGGTTGGGTATTGTGATGCTGATTTGGCTGGAAGTGCAGATGACAGAAAAAGCACTTCTGGTGGATGTTTCTATTTGGGGAACAATCTTATTTCATGGTTCAGCAAGAAGCAAAACTGTGTGTCCCTATCTACTGCTGAAGCAGAGTATATTGCAGCAGGAAGCAGCTGTTCACAACTAGTTTGGATGAAGCAGATGCTCAAGGAGTACAATGTCGAACAAGATGTCATGACATTATACTGTGACAACCTGAGTGCTATTAATATTTCTAAAAATCCTGTGCAACACAGCAGAACCAAGCACATTGACATTAGACATCACTATATCAGAGAGCTTGTTGATGATAAAGTTATCACACTGGAGCATGTTGACACTGAGGAACAAATAGCAGATATTTTCACAAAGGCATTGGATGCAAATCAGTTTGAAAAACTGAGGGGCAAGCTGGGCATTTGTCTGCTAGAGGAATTATAGCAGCTACTGCTATCTGAACGTGCTCAAACGTCTCACTTAACATTAATAGCACGTTCACTACTAAGCCAAAACAAATTCGACCGTTGCTTCACACGTCCCTCTACATTCCTCATTCAAACTTATATTTTCGTGGTAATCTCGTTTTCAGCATTCCCCAACAGCTCTCAGAAATTTGCGAAACCATTCCAAACGCTCTGCTTTTCGATGGCTACCTCACCAAAAGAAACTTCAGCTCCTGGTTCACCCTCTGTACCATCATCCCCATCATCCACCAAAGCGCCATCAATCCAGGAACAACCTGAATTCCATATCCAACCCATACAGATGATTCCTGGTCAAGCCCCTGTTCCTGAAAAACTGGTTCCCAAACGACAACAGGGTGTGAAGATTTCTGAAAACCCTAGCCTTGCAACAAGTCCTAGGGAAGTAGACACAGAGATGGATAAGAAGATCCGCAGTATTGTGAGTAACATTCTGAAAAATGCCTCTGTTCCTGATGCTGATGAAGATGTTCCAACATCTTCCACCCCAAATGCCTTTGTGCCTGATGTTGAGAAAGATGTTCCAACATCTTCCGCCCCAAATGCTGAAGTCCTCTCTTCCACCAGCAAAGAGAGATCAACAGAGGAAGATGATCAAGCCGCAGAGGAGACTCCTGCACCACGGGCACCAGAACCTGCTCCAGGTGACCTCATTGACCTAGAAGAGGTAGAATCTGATGAGGAACCCATTGCCAACAAATTGGCACCTGGCATTGCAGAACGATTACAAAGCCGAAAAGGAAAAACCCCCATTAAGAGGTCAGGACGAATCAAGACTATGGCACAGAAGAAGAGCACTCCGATCACTCCTACCACATCCAGACGGAGCAAAGTTGCAATCCCTTCCAAGAAGAGGAAAGAAATTTCCTCATCTGACTCTGATGATGATGTCGAACTAGATGTTCCCGACATCAAGAGGACCAAGACATCAGGGAAGAAGGTGCCTGGTAATGTTCCTGATGCACCATTGGACAACATCTCATTCCACTCCATTGGCAATGCTGAAAGGTGGAAATTCGTGTATCAACGCAGACTTGCCTTGGAAAGAGAACTGGGAAGAGCTGCCTTGGATTGCAAGGAGATCATGGACCTCATCACGGCTGCTGGACTGCTGAAGACTGTCACCAAGCTGGGAGATTGCTATGAGAGTCTAGTCAGGGAATTCATTGTCAACATTCCCTCTGACATAACAAACAGAAAGAGTGATGAGTATCAAAGAGTGTTTGTCAGAGGAAAATGTGTTAGATTCTCCCCTGCTGTGATCAACAAATACCTGGGCAGACCAACAGATGGAGTGGTGGACATTACTGTTTCTGAGCATCAAATAGCCAAGGAAATCACTGCCAAACAAATCCAGCATTGGCCAAAGAAAGGGAAGCTGTCTGCAGGGAAGCTAAGTGTGAAATTTGCAATCCTGCACAGGATTGGAGCTGCAAACTGGGTACCCACCAATCACACTTCCACTGTTGCCACAGGTTTGGGTAAATTTCTGTATGCTGTTGGAACCAAGTCCAAATTTAATTTTGGAAACTATATATTTGATCAAACTGTTAAGCATTCAGAATCCTTTGCTGTCAAATTACCCATTGCCTTCCCAACTGTATTGTGTGGCATTATGTTGAGTCAACATCCCAATATTTTAAACTACACTGACTCTGTGATGAAGAGAGAATCTCCTCTATCCCTGCATTACAAACTGTTTGAGGGGACACATGTCCCAGACATTGTCTCGACATCAGGGAAAGCTGCTGCCTCAGGTGCTGTGTCCAAGGATGCTCTGATTGCTGAACTTAAGGACACATGCAAGGTGCTGGAAGCAACCATCAAAGCCACCACAGAGAAGAAGATGGAGCTGGAACGGCTGATCAAAAGGCTCTCAGAAAGTGGCATTGATGATGGAGAAGCAGCTGAGGAAGAAGATGCTGCAGCAGAGGAAGAGGAAGATGCAGCAGAGGATACTGAATCAGATGATGATGATTCTGAAGCCACCCCATGACCATCAGACCTCTATTTTTGCTTTTTACTTTTACTAGCTAAAGGGGCATGTCCCTTTGAACAATTAATTACTATTGGTCTGTAATATTTGCACCTTAAGTTCATGCATTCTACTTTTGTCAAATTCTGTCTAAAAAGGGGGAGTAATAGTATTATATGCATGATTTTGTGTATGCAGTAGTAGTATTATGCATGACTTATGATTTAGAGAAGTAGGATACGATGTATGCATGATTCATGATTTTGAGGGGGAGTTGTATGTATATGATTTTGAGGGGGAGACTGCTGCTGATGATGACTGATGTAAGCTACTAGTAGCTGATAGAAGATGCTGCAGTAAGAGCATGGAGACAAGGGAAAGCTGATGTCACATGAGATGTCTTGACATTCTGGAAAAGACTAGTAGCTGATAGAAGATGCTGCAGTAAGAGCATGGAGACAGGGGGAGCAGAAGCAGAAAGCTGATGTCATGTGAGATGTCTTGACATCCTGGAAACGACTTGCAACTTGCAGAATTTCCGCTGTGCTTGATTACTCTGATAATGAAAGTTGCTGATCCCACTTGCATAACTGCTCGTACCTGCTCAGGAAGTGTCTAAGTATGTTTTAGACAAAATTTGCCAAAGGGGGAGATTGTTAGTGCTTAGCTTTACTAAGCTTTAAAAGATTGGCTAAGATTTTGTTAAAACATAAGCACTTAGACAATGAAGGAAAGCTGGAGTTGCTGCACATGATGTCCAACGTTATGTCAAAGAATAAGATCGGGCTGCACAATGCACAAGGCAAGATAAAGTGTCAAATGAAGAATTGAAGCTGCAGGATTCACGATGTCGGATACAATGTCCAGGACATCCTGCCTGAAAATACTGGAATTGCTAAAAGCATTGAAGCTGCAGGATCCACGATGTCGGATACAATGTCCAGGACATCCTGCCCGAAAATACTGGAGTTGCTAAAAGCATTGAAGTTGCAGGATCCACGATGTCGGATACGATGTCCAGGACATCTTGCCCGAAAATACTGGACATATAAATCTATTATATCTTTAACAGATTATTGTGCAGTTAGCAAGAGATTAGATGATCTATCTTTAGGAACGAATTAAAAGATAATTAAAGTTCGAATTACAAACTAGAAGAGTTCGTTCAGGGATTAAAGATTAAAGATAAAAACTAAAAGATCAAACATTATCTTTTAGTTCTTTAAGTGCAGATTTTCAGGAAGAATGATAGATCTCATCCAGCACAAGCTGTTGCAGCCCAGACACACACACTGCTATAAAAACATGGAGGCTGCATGAGTTTTGTACCAAGTCCGGGATTGAAGAGTTATTTTGTGAGTTTTGGGACTTGAGTGATTTGTGAGCCACCTTGATGTTACTCTAACATCAAGTGATGGACCTGAGTGTGTAGAGTTGATCTCTAGAGTGTGTAGAGTTGATCTCTATAGTGTGTGGAGTTGATCTCTATTGTTCAGAGAGCAATCTCTGGTGTGTATTTGAATTAATTGTAAACACGGGAGAGTGATTGAGAGGGAGTGAGAGGGGTTTCTCATATCTAAGAGTGGCTCTTAGGTAGAGATTGCACGGGTAGTGGTTAGGTGAGAAGGTTGTAAACAGTGGCTGTTAGATCTTCGAACTAACACTATTTTAGTGGATTTCCTCCCTGGCTTGGTAGCCCCCAGATGTAGGTGAGGTTGCACCGAACTGGGTTAACAATTCTCTTGTGTTATTCACTTGTTTAATTTGTTCATACGGTCATATACAATCTGCATGTTCTGAAGCGTGATGTCGTGACATCCTGTACGACATCTGTCCCCAGTATCAGAATTTCACAATTCTCCATTCTCTACCCTTTTTCGTAGCCCCATGAATTGCATTTTCGTTCATGCATCTTCCACCCACAAGTTTGGAGCCATGCGTAGTGATTGCTTAGTGCAATTCTCCATTCTCTACCTTGTTTTGGAGCCCCATGAATTGCGTTTTCGTTCATGCATCCTCCACCCACGAGGTTGGAGCCATGCGTAGTGATTGCTTACTGCAATTCTCCACTCTCTACTTTTTTTTCGGAGCCCCATCAATTGCGTTTTCGTTCATGCATCCTCCACCCACGAGTTTGGAGCCATGCGTAGTGATTGCTTATTGCAATTCTCCATTCTCTACCCCTTTTTTCGGAGCCCCATGAATTGCGTCTTCGTTCATGCATCCTACACCCACGAGTTTGGAGCCATGCGTAGTGATTGCTTAGTGCAATTCTCCATTCTCTACCTTGTTTTGGAGCACCATGAATTTCGTTTTTGTTCATGCATCCTCCACGCACGAGGTTGGAGCCATGCGTAGTGAGTGCTTAGTGTAATTCTCCATTCTCTACTTTTTTTCGGACCCCCATCAATTGCGTTTTCGTTCATGCATCCTCCTCCCACGAGTTTGGAGCCATGCGTAGTGTTTGCTTATTGCAATTCTCCATTCTCTACCCCTTTTGTCGGAGCCCCATGAATTGCGTCTTCGTTCATGCATCCTCCACCCACGAGTTTGGAGCTATGCGTAGTGATTGCTTAGTGCAATTCTCCATTCTCTACCCCTTTTTTCGGTGCCCCATGAATTGCGTTTTAGTTCATGCATCCTCCACCCACAAGTTTGGAGCCATGCGTAGTGATTGCTTTGTGCAATTCTCCATTCTCTACCCTTTTTCGGAGCCCCATGAATTGCGTTTTCCTTCATGCGTCCTCCACCCACGAGTTTGGAGTCATGCGTAGTGATTGCTTAGTGCAATTCTCCATTCTCAACCCCTCTTTTCGGAGCCCCATGAATTGCATTTTCGTTCATGCATCCTCCACCCACAAGTTTGGAGCCATGCGTAGTGATTGCTTAGTGCAATTCTGCATTCTCTACCCTTTTTCGGAGCCCCATGAATTGCGTTTTCCTTCATGCGTCCTCCACCCACGAGTTTGGAGTCATGCGTAGTGATTGCTTAGTGCAATTCTCCATTCTCAACCCCTCTTTTCGGAGCCCCATGAATTGCGTTTTCGTTCATGAATCCTCCACCCAAGAGGTTGGAGCCATGCGTAGTGATGGCATAGTGCAATTCTCCATTGTCTACTTTTTTTTGGAGTCCCATGAATTGCGTTTTCGTTCATGCATCCTCCACCCACGAGTTTGGAGCCATGCGGAGTGATTGCTTTGTGCAATTCTCCATTCTCTACTTTTTTTCGGAGCCCCTTGAATTGCATTTTCGTTCATGCATCCTCCACCCACGAGTTTGGAGCCATGCGTTGTGATTGCTTAGTGCAATTCTCCATTCTCTACCCTTTTTCGTAGCCCCATGAATTGCATTTTTGTTCATGCATCTTCCGCCCACAAGTTTGGAGCCATGCGTAGTGATTGCTTAGTGCAATTCTCCATTCTCTACCTTGTTTTGGAGCGCCATGAATTTCGTTTTTGTTCATGCATCCTCCACCCACGAGGTTGGAGCCATGCGTAGTGAGTGCTTAGTGCAATTCTCCATTCTCTACTTTTTTTCGGAGCCCCATCAATTGCGTTTTCATTCATCCATCCTCCACCCACGAGTTTGGAGCCATGCGTAGTGATTGCTTATTGCAATTCTCCATTCTCTACCCCTTTTTTCGGAGCCCCATGAATTGCGTCTTCGTTCATGCATCCTCCACCCACGAGTTTGGAGCTATGCGTAGTGATTGCTTAGTGCAATTCTCCATTCTCTACCCCTTTTTTCGGAGACCCATCAATTGCGTTTTCGTTCATGCATCCTCCACCCACGAGTTTGGAGCCATGCGTAGTGATTGCTTATTGCAATTCTCCATTCTCTACCCCTTTTTTCGGAGCCCCATGAATTGCGTTTTCGTTCATGCATCCTCCACCCAAGAGTTTGGAGCTATGCCTAGTGATTGCTTAGTGCAATTCTCCATTCTCTACCCCTTTTTTCGGTGCCCCATGAATTGCGTTTTCGTTCATGCATCCTCAACCCAAGAGTTTGGAGCTATGCGTAGTGATTGCTTAGTGCAATTCTCCATTCTCTACCCCTTTTTTCGGTGCCCCATGAATTGCGTTTTCGTTCATGCATCCTCCACCCACAAGTTTGGAGCCATGCGTAGTGATTGCTTAGTGCAATTCTCCATTCTCTACCCTTTTTCGGAGCCCCATGAATTGCGTTTTCCTTCATGCGTCCTCCACCCACGAGTTTGGAGTCATGCGTAGTGATTGCTTAGTGCAATTCTCCATTCTCATCCCCTCTTTTCGGAGCTCCATGAATTGCGTTTTCGTTCATGCATCCTCCACCCACGAGGTTGGAGCCTTGCGTAGTGATTGCTTAGTGCAATTCTCCATTGTCTACTTTTTTTCGGAGTCCCATGAATTGCGTTTTCGTTCATGCATCCTCCAGCCACGAGTTTGGAGCCATGCGTAGTGATTGCTTTGTGCAATTCTCCATTCTCTACTTTTTTTCGGACCCTCATGAATTGCGTTTTCGTTCATGCGTCCTCCACCCATGAGTTTTGAGCCATGCGTAGTGATTGCGTGGTGCAATTCTCCATTCTCAACCCTTTTTCGGAGGCCCATGAATTGCATTTTCGTTCATGCGTCCTCCACCCACGAGGTTGGAGCCATGCGTAGTGATTGCTTAGTGCAATTGTCCATTCTCAACCTTTTTTCAAAGCCCCATGAATGGCGATTGCGTTTTCGTTCATGCGTCCTCCACCCACGAGTTTGTAGCCATGCGTATTATTTGCTTAGTGCAATTCTCCATTCTCAACCCTTTTTCGGACCCTCATGAATTGCGTTTTCGTTCATGCGTCCTTCACCCTCGAGTTTGGAGTGATGCGTAGTGATTGCTTAGTGCAATCATCCATTCTCAACCCTTTTTCGGACCCCCATGAATTGCATTTTCGTTCATGCATCCTCCAACCATGAGTTTGGCGCCATGCGTAGTGATTGCGTAGTGCAATTCTCCATTCTCAACCCTTTTTCGGAGGCCCATGAACTGCGTTTTCGTTCATGCGTCCTCCACCCACGAGTTTGGAGCCACGCGTAGAGATTGCTTAGTGCAATTCACCAGTCTCAACCCTTTTTTGGACCCCCATGAATTGCGTTTTCGTTCATGCTTCCTCCACCCTCGAGTTTGGAGCCATGCGTATTATTTGCTTAGTGCAATTCTCCATTCTCAACCCTTTTTTGGAGCCCCATGAATTGTGTTTTCATTCATGCGCCCTCCACCCACGAGTTTAGAGCCATGCGTAGTGATTGCTTAGTGCAATTGTCCATTCTCAACCATTTTTCAAAGCCCCATGAATGGCGATTGCGTTTTCGTTCATGCGTCCTCCACCCACGAGTTTGTAGCCATGCGTATTATTTGCTTAGTGCAATTCTCCATTCTCAACCCTTTTTCGGACCCTCATGAATTGCGTTTTCGTTCATGCGTCCTCCACCCATGAGTTTGGAGCCATGCGTAGTGATTGCGTGGTGCAATTCTCCATTCTCAACCCTTTTTCGGAGGCCCATGAATTGCATTTTCGTTCATGCGTCCTCCACCCACGAGGTTGGAACCATGCGTAGAGATTGCTTAGCGCAATTCTCCAGTCTCAACCCATTTTTGGACCCCCATGAATTGCGTTTTCGTTCATGCGTCCTCCACCCACGAGTTTGGAGCCATGCGTATTATTTGCTTAGTGCAATTGTCCATTCTCAACCCTTTTTCGGAGCCCCATGAATTGTGTTTTCGTTCATGCGTCCTCCACCCACGTGTTTGGAGGCATGCGTAGTGATTGCTTAGTGCAATTGTCCATTCTCAACCTTTTTTCAGAGCCCCATGAATTGCGTTTTCGTTCATGCGTCCTCCACCCACGAGTTTGGAGCCATGCGTAGAGATTGCTTAGCGCAATTCTCCAATGTGAACCCATTTTCGGACCCCCATGAATTGCGTTTTCGATCATGCGTCCTCCACCCACGAGTTTGGATCCATGCGTAGAGATTGCTTAGTGCAATTATCCAATCTCAACCTTTTTCGGACCCCCATGAAATGCGTTTTCGTTCATGCGTCCTCCACCCTCCATTTTGGAGCCATGCGTATTATTTGCTTAGTGCAATTCTCCATTCTAAACCCTTTTTCGGAGCCCTATGAATGTCGTTTTCGTTCATGCGTCCTCCACCCACGAGCTTGGAAACAAGCGTAGTGATTGCTTAGTGCAATTCTCCATTGTCTACTTTTTTTCGGAGTCCCATGAATTCCGTTTTCGTTCATGCATCCTCCACCCACGAGTTTGGACTCATGCGTAGTGATTGCTTAGTGCAATTCTCCATTCTCTACCCCTTTTTTCGGTGCCCCATGAATTGCGTTTTCGTTCATGCGTCCTCCACCCACGAGTTTGGAGCTATGCCTAGTGATTGCTTAGTGCAATTCTCCATTCTCTACCCCTTTTTTCGGTGCCCCATGAATTGCGTTTTCGTTCATGCATCCTCCACCCACGAGGTTGGAGCCATGCGTAGTGATTGCTTAGTGCAATTCTCCATTGTCTACTTTTTTTCGGAGTCCCATGAATTCCGTTATCGTTCATGCATCCTCCACCCACGAGTTTTGAGTCATGCGTAGTGATTGCTTAGTGCAATTCTCCATTCTCTACCCCTTTTTTCGGTGCCCCATGAATTGCGTTTTCGTTCATGCATCCTCCACCCACGAGTTTGGAGCTATGCCTAGTGATTGCTTAGTGCAATTCTCCATTCTCTACATTTTTCGGAGCCCCATGAATTGCGTTTTCCTTCATGCGTCCTCCACCCACGAGTTTGGAGTCATGCGTAGTGATTGCTTAGTGCAATTCTCCATTCTCAACCCCTCTTTTCGGAGCCCCATGAATTGCGTTTTCGTTCATGCATCCTCCACCCACGAGGTTGGGGCCATGCGTAGTGATTGCTTAGTGCAATTCTCCATTGTCTACTTTTTTTCGGAGTCCCATGAATTGTGTTTTCGTTCATGCATCCTCCACCCACGAGTTTGGAGCCATGCGTAGTGATTGCTTAGTGCAATTCTCCATTCTCTACTTTTGTTCGGAGCCCCATGAATTGCATTTTCGTTCATGCATCCTCCACCCACGAGTTTGGAGCCATGCGTTGTGATTGCTTAGTGCAATTCTCCATTCTCTACCCTTTTTCGTAGCCCCATGAATTGCATTTTCGTTCATGCATCTTCCACCCACAAGTTTGGAGCCATGCGTAGTGATTGCTTAGTGCAATTCTCCATTCTCTACCTTGTTTTGGAGCCCCATCAATTGCGTTTTCGTTCATGCATCCTCCACCCACGAGTTTGGAGCCATGCGTAGTGATTGCTTAGTGCAATTCTCCATTCTCTACTTTTTTTTCGGAGCCCCATCAATTGCATTTTCGTTCATGCATCCTCCACCCACGAGTTTGGAGCTATGCGTAGTGATTGCTTAGTGCAATTCTCCATTCTCTACCCCTTTTTTCGGAGCCCCATCAATTGCGTTTTCGTTCATGCATCCTCCACCCACGAGTTTGGAGCCATGCGTAGTGATTGCTTATTGCAATTCTCCATTCTCTACCCCTTTTTTCGGAGCCCCATGAATTGCGTCTTCGTTCATGCATCCTCCACCCACGAGTTTAGAGCTATGCGTAGTGATTGCTTAGTGCAATTCTCCATTCTCTACCCCTTTTTTCGGTGCCCCATGAATTGCGTTTTCGTTCATGCATCCTCCACCCACGAGTTTGGAGCTATGCCTAGTGATTGCTTAGTGCAATTCTCCATTCTCTACCCTTTTTCGGAGCCCGATGAATTGCGTTTTCCTTCATGCGTCCTCCACCCACGAGTTTGGAGTCATGCGTAGTGATTGCTTAGTGCAATTCTCCATTCTCAACCCCTCTTGTCGGAGCCCCATGAATTGCGTTTTCGTTCATGCATCTTCCACCCACAAGTTTGGAGGCATGCGTAGTAATTGCTTAGTGAAATTCTCCATTCTCTACTTTTGTTCGGAGCCCCATGAATTGCATTTTCGTTCATGCATCCTCCACCCACGAGTTTGGAGCCATGCGTTGTGATTGCTTAGTGCAATTCTCCATTCTCTACCCTTTTTCGTAGCCCCATGAATTGCATTTTCGTTCATGCATCTTCCACCCACAAGTTTGGAGCCATGCGTAGTGATTGCTTAGTGCAATTCTCCATTCTCTACCTTGTTTTGGAGCCCCATGAATTGCGTTTTCGTTCATGCATCCTCCACCCACGAGTTTGGAGCCATGCGTAGTGATTGCTTAGTGAAATTCTCCATTCTCTACTTTTGTTCGGAGCCCCATGAATTGCATTTTCGTTCATGCATCCTCCACCCACGAGTTTGGAGCCATGCGTTGTGATTGCTTTGTGCAATTCTCCATTCTCTACCCTTTTTCGTAGCCCCATCAATTGCATTTTCGTTCATGCATCTTCCACCCACAAGTTTGGAGCCATGCGTAGTAATTGCTTAGTGCAATTCTCCATTCTCTACCTTGTTTTGGAGCCCCATGAATTGCGTTTTCGTTCATGCATCCTCCACCCACGAGGTTGGAGCCATGCGTAGTGATTGCTTAGTGCAATTCTCCATTCTCTACTTTTTTTTCGGAGCCCCATCAATTGAATTTTCGTTCATGCATCCTCCACCCACGAGTTTGGAGCCATGCGTAGTGATTGCTTATTGCAATTCTCCATTCTCTACCCCTTTTTTCGGAGCCCCATGAATTGCGTCTTCGTTCATGCATCCTACACCCACGAGTTTGGAGCTATGCGTATTGATTGCTTAGTGCAATTCTCCATTCTATACCCCTTTTTTCGGTGCCCCATGAATTGCGTTTTCGTTCATACATCCTCCACCCACAAGTTTGGAGCCATGCGTAGTGATTGCTTAGTGCAATTCTCCATTCTCTACCCTTTTTCGGAGCCCCATGAATTGCGTTTTCGTTCATGCGTCCTCCACCCACGAGTTTGGAGTCATGCGTAGTGATTGCTTAGTGCAATTCTCCATTCTCAACACCTCTTTTCGGAGCCCCATGAATTGCGTTTTCATGCATGCATCCTCCACCCACGAGGTTGGAGCCATGCGTAGTGATTGCTTAGTGCAATTCTGCATTCTCTACTTTTTTTCGGAGCCCCATCAATTGCGTTTTCGTTCATGCATCCTCCACCCACGAGTTTGGAGCCACGCGTAGTGATTGCTTATTGCAATTCTCCATTCTCTACCCCTTTTTTCGGAGCCCCATGAATTGCGTCTTCGTTCATGCATCCTCCACCCACGAGTTTGGAGCTATGCGTAGTGATTGCTTAGTGCAATTCTCCATTCTCTACCCCTTTTTTCGGAGCCCCATCAATTGCGTTTTCGTTCATGCATCCTCCACCCACGAGTTTGGAGCCATGCGTAGTGATTGCTTATTGCAATTCTCTATTCTCTACCCCTTTTTTCGGAGCCCCATGAATTGCGTCTTCGTTCATGCATCCTCCACCCACAAGTTTGGAGCTATGCGTAGTGATTGCTTAGTGCAATTCTCCATTCTCTACCCCTTTTTTCGGTGCCCCATGAATTGCGTTTTCGTTCATGCATCCTCCACCCACAAGTTTGGAGCCATGCGTAGTGATTGCTTACTGCAATTCTCCATTCTCTACCCTTTTTCGGAGCCCCATGAATTGCGTTTTCCTTCATGCGTCCTCCACCCACGAGTTTGGAGTCATGCGTAGTGATTGCTTAGTGCAATTCTCCATTCTCAACCCCTCTTTTCAGAGCCCCATGAATTGCGTTTTCGTTCATGCATCCTCCACCCACGAGGTTGGAGCCATGCGTAGTGATTGCTTAGTGCAATTCTCCATTGTCTACTTTTTTTCGGAGTCCCATGAATTGTGTTTTCGTTCATGCATCCTCCACCCACGAGTTTGGAGCCATGCGTAGTGATTGCTTAGTGCAATTCTCCATTCTCTACTTTTGTTTGGAGCCCCATGAATTGCATTTTCGTTCATGCATCCTCCACCCACAAGTTTGGAGCCATGCGTAGTGATTGCTTAGTGCAATTCTCCATTCTCTACCTTGTTTTGGAGCCCCATGAATTGCGTTTTCGTTCATGCATCCTCCACCCACGAGGTTGGAGCCATGCGTAGTGATTGCTTAGTGCAATTCTCCATTCTCTACTTTTTTTCGGAGCCCCATCAATTGCGTTTTCGTTCATGCATCCTCCACCCACGAGTTTGGAGCCATGCGTAGTGATTGCCTATTGTAATTCTCCATTCTCTACCCCTTTTTTCGGAGCCCCATGAATTGCGTCTTCGTTCATGCATCCTCCACCCACGAGTTTGGAGCTATGCGTAGTGATTGCTTAGTGCAATTCTCCATTCTCTACCCCTTTTTTCAGAGCCCCATGAATTGCGTTTTCGTTCATGCATCCTCCACCCACGAGTTTGGAGCCATGCGTAGTGATTGCTTATTGCAATTCTCCATTCTCTACTTTTTTTCGGAGCCCCATGAATTGCATTTTCGTTCATGCATCCTCCACCCACGAGTTTGGAGCCATGCGTTGTGATTGCTTAGTGCAATTCTCCATTCTCTACCCTTTTTCGTAGCCCCATGAATTGCATTTTCGTTCATGCATCTTCCACCCACAAGTTTGGAGCCATGCGTAGTGATTGCTTTGTGCAATTCTCCATTCTCTACCTTGTTTTGGAGCCCCATGAATTGCGTTTTCGTTCATGCATCCTCCACCCACGAGTTTGGAGCCATGCGTAGTGATTGCCTATTGTAATTCTCCATTCTCTACCCCTTTTTTCGGAGCCCCATGAATTGCGTCTTCGTTCATGCATCCTCCACCCACGAGTTTAGAGCTATGCGTAGTGATTGCTTAGTGCAATTCTCCATTCTCTACCCTTTTTCGGAGCCCCATGAATTGCGTTTTCGTTCATGCGTCCTCCACCCACGCGTTTGGAGTCATGCGTAGTGATTGCTTAGTGCAATTCTCCATTCTCAACCCTTTTTCGGAGCCCCATGAATTGCGTTTTCGTTCATGCATCCTCCACCCACGAGTTTGGAGCCATGCGTAGTGATTGCTTAGTGCAATTCTCCATTCTCTACCTTTTTTTGGAGCCCCATGAATTGCGTTTTCATTCATGCATCCTCCACCCACGAGTTTGGAGCCATGCGTAGTGATTGCTTAGTGCAATTCTCCATTCTCTACCTTTTTTCGGAGATCCATGAATTGCATTTTCGTTCATGCATCCTCCACCCACGAGCTTGGAGCCATGCGTTGTGATTGCTTAGTGCAATTCTCCATTCTCTACCCTTTTTCGTAGCCCCAAGAATTGCATTTTCGTTCATGCATCCTCCACCCACGCGTTTGGAGTCATGCGTAGTGATTGCTTAGTGCAATTCTCCATTCTCAACCCCTCTTTTCGGAGCCCCATGAATTGCGTTTTCGTTCATGCATCCTCCACCCACGAGTTTGGAGCCATGCGTAGTGATTGCTTAGTGCAATTCTCCATTCTCAACCTTTTTTTGGAGCCCCATGAATTGCGTTTTCGTTCATGCATCCTCCACCCACGAGTTTGGAGCCATGCGTAGTTATTGCATATTGCAATTCTGCATTCTCTACCCCTTTTTTTGGAGCCCCATGAATTGCGTTTTCGTTCATGCGTCCTCCACCCACGAGATGGGAGTCATGCGTAGTGATTGCTTAGTGCAATTCTCCATTCTCTACTTTTTTTCGGAGCCCCATGAATTGTGTTTTCGTTCATGCATCCCCCACCCAGGAGTTTGGAGCCATGCATAGTGATTGCTTAAAGCAATTCTCCATTCTCTACCCTTTTTCGGAGCCCCATGAATTGCGTCTTCATTCATGCGTCCTCCACCCACGCGTTTGGAGTCATGCGTAGTGATTGCTTAGTGCAATTCTCCATTCTCAACCCCTCTTTTCGGAGCCCCATGAATTGCGTTTTCGTTCATGCATCCTCCACCCACGCGTTTGGAGTCATGCGTAGTGATTGCTTAGTGCAATTCTCCATTCTCAACCCCTCTTTTCGGAGCCCCATGAATTGCGTTTTCGTTCATGCATCCTCCACCCACGAGTTTGGAGCCATGCGTAGTGATTGCTTAGTGCAATTCTCCATTCTCAACCTTTTTTTGGAGCCCCATGAATTGCGTTTTCGTTCATGCATCCTCCACCCACGAGTTTGGAGCCATGCGTAGTTATTGCATATTGCAATTCTGCATTCTCTACCCCTTTTTTTGGAGCCCCATGAATTGCGTTTTCGTTCATGCGTCCTCCACCCACGAGTTGGGAGTCATGCGTAGTGATTGCTTAGTGCAATTCTCCATTCTCTACTTTTTTTCAGAGCCCCATGAATTGCGTTTTCGTTCATGCATCCTCCACCCACGAGTTTGGAGGCATGCATAGTGATTGCTTAGTGCAATTCTCCATTCTCTACCCTTTTTCGGAGCCCCATGAATTGCGTTTTCGTTCATGCGTCCTCCACCCACGCGTTTGGAGTCATGCGTAGTGATTGCTTAGTGCAATTCTGCATTCTCAACCCCTCTTTTCGGAGCCCCATGAATTGCGTTATCGTTCATGCATCCTCCACCCACGAGTTTGGAGACATTCGTAGTGATTGCTTAGTGCAATTCTCCATTCTCTACCTTTTTTTGGAGCCCCATGAATTGCGTTTTCGTT